>NC_058134.1:211981698-212088972 GCF_016433145.1 Gracilinanus agilis | reverse complement strand
GTATAAGAGTGTATAAGAGACAGATATATATATATATATATATCTTCCTTCATTTGATCCTTCCATCTCTGCTATTAACTCATGTCTCCTCAGGAAGGTTATCTATAATATATCTATAATTCTCCTCTCACTATCTTAACTTTCTGCAGGTTGACTTCCAGTTTTATCATTGAACTAAAATTACTTTATCCAAAATTATTAATGTTCTCTTAATTGCCACATCCAATGACTTTTTTCATGACCTCTCTAAAAACCTTTGTTATTGTCAGTCAACCTTTTCTCCCTGATACTCTCTTCTTTCTTGGATTTTGGAATACTATTCTCTCAGTCTTCTTTATTGGATCTTCACATTTCTGTCAAGTTCTGGCTAAACTCCTACCTTCTGCAGGTATCACAATTCTCTCTAATTCTAGTACCTCCCCTATAATCCAGTCAGATTATGAGTATTTGTTACAATGGTAAAGGAAAATCTGAGGAAGTTAAACTTCAGGTTTTAACCATGTATAGCAACAAATGATTTCTGTAATGTTCTTCTGAGTGCTAAAAGAGAGGAGTCATCTTCATTCTCACACTATAAGTCAAAATTGGTATTTGAAGAGTGAGAAAAATTCTTGTCAGTTTCAACCTATTTTTGGTTGCCGGTTTGATATCCTCATCTTAACATTTGAATTCCAACATGCTATTGGCAGACAGAATTCTGTACATGGTTCATCAGTTATATTAAAAATATTGCTCTTTTCCAATTTAAAAAGTTTCTTCTATGAATTGTCCTATTCCGTTACTCTAAGTGCTGTTTAGACATCCTAAGCAGCAGTACCTTCCTTTTACTCATCATCTTCTTCTTCATCTACCTTCTCCTCTACCTCCTTCTTATTTGAGCTATATAATCTCCTCCTTTGGCAATGAAGGTAGTGAGTTTAGTACCTTTCATAGGCTGCATTCGCACCCATTGTCTCCATATTTATTTTAAGTTAATACTTTATCCCTACAAATAATGTTTAAACCCTTGCCTTCCATCTTGGAATCAATACTATGTATTGATCAAGTGACTTGCCCAGGGTCACTTAGGTAGGGAGTGTCTGAGGTCAGATTTGAACCCAGGACCTCCCATCTCTGGGCCTGACTCTCAATCCACTGAGCCACCTAGCTGCCCCCCCCACAAATAATTTTGCAACACTATTGCTATAGAGTCTCTCCACCCCAAAACTTCTTCTAGTTTATGAAGATTTCCTCTCATTTTACAGTGTTCTTGACTTACTTATTTTTCTTTTCTTATTTAATTTAGCATCTAGTTCTCTTTTCATTTTCATTCTTTCCCCTTCTTTTAAATGGTTAATTAAAAATCAATCTCTTCTCTTCCTACTAGGTTATTTTATTTTATGTGCTTTTTCCTCAGAAGACTGTATTTACCTTGTTCTTTTCTTTAATTCTCTTCTCTTTCTCTTTTGAATTTTTATTCTTTGATACATTGTCTATATAGCCATTTATTCCTTTGTGTAATCTGAATGCAATTAAATCTTCTGGAAAACCTACTCTGTACTCCCTTTAAAACAATTTTCATGTTATTGCCTTTAAACATCTTACCATTTTATCCCTTTTGTTCTATTGTGCTTTGAACTAAGGAGCATCAATTCAAAAGCAAAGTAATAATGGTAGAAGCATGGGCCCACAGTAAGAATTATTTTGTGTCCCAAATCATGCTATCTAGTTCTATCTTCTGCCTCATGATGAATCCAAAGACTTTTTCATGTGCCATGAATTTTCCTCCCTGACTCTATGTCATTTATCCTTTTCTCATTTTTTCTTTGCCCAAGATAGAATGATATCCAGGAAGGAACAACACTTTCTCAGAAGTGTTCTCCTAATGGACCAACCAAATCCTTCCTCATTAGCCACATTGTAAAGTCTCCATATCTCATTACAAACATATAAACTTCTTTATCCATAGGAGTATTCTTCAGTGGGAATTCCTTCTCCTGCCTTTGATTGAGACTTCATTCCTTCATTTCCTGTATTTTAACCCCTACATTTTGCTAATTCTGTTCTCTTTGAGTCCTCCTTTTTACTGAGTCTAATTTTGTTCACCCACGAAGTTGAGTAGGCTACCTCACATAATCCTTATCTACTCTCTACCTCTCTTTTTCCCATTTATGAACCCTCTCATCCTGTGGTTTAGTTCCACAGAATGCATTGCTGCACCCTCAAGAAGGGGTAGGAGTATGGGGTTTAACAAGGAGTTTCTGGTCTGCTTCTCCAATGTCACTTAATTTGATTAAATTCCACTTGATTTTTATTCCCTTTTGTACCTAAAAAAATTCTCTTAAATATCTTTCTTCTATTTTTTCTCTTTAAGCATCTGAAGAGCACTCACCTGGATCAAGAAGTATATAGGCTATTCTTTATATTACGGTTATTCTTTTCTTGGATGTTGTATTTATTTATTTTTATTGTGTTTCTATAGTGTGGAGTTTTTGAAATTCAAACTCATATCTTTTTTTTCATCATGCAGATATACTTCAAATGCTTCTTTTTGATTGAACATCTGTCTATTTTTGTCTTACTCATAATAGTCTCAGGTTTGGAGAGGAAGTTATTGGGATTGCATCTTGAGCTTCTTTACTTTGTGGAATGCTATTCTATTTCCTTCATTGGTTTCTAGCAAATGTAAAATAATCTTGGTTGATGTGAATTTACTTTCCTTTGCATTTGAAGATCTTTCTCCTCGAAGCTCACAGAATTTGTTTGTCACTGGAATAGTTCAATGTAACCATATATCTTAAGAATTAATAGCATAGGCTTCCTCTTCAAAGTGGTCTATAAATTATTTTGATTGATATTTTGTTTTCTTATTTTGGAAACTATTGGAAATTTTCTTGTATTGTTTTATATACAGAACAGTATTGGGATTTTTCAATTTGTCATATTCTTCTTTTTTTTAAAACCCTTGTACTTCGGTGTATTGTCTCATAGGTGGAAGATTGGTAAGGGTGGGCAATGGGGGTCAAGTGACTTGCCCAGGGTCACACAGCTGGGAAGTAGCTGAGGCCGGGTTTGAACCTAGGACCTCCTGTCTCTAGGCCTGACTCTCACTCCACTGAGCTACCCAGCTGCCCCTGTCATATTCTTCTGAAAGGCTGATAATTCTTAATTTCTCTCTATATATCCTCTTTTTTGAAATCAATTATTTTTTATCACATAGTGATTTTATGATCAATCTTTCAGCTTTTGCTTCTCCTCTTCCAAATTGTCCTTCCCTTCAATGTATTTATATTGCAAATACATTCTCTCTTTAACATCTTTGGAGTGACTTACTGCTGTGGACTCAAGTGTCTTTATTCTTTCAATTACTTCTATTGTTCAGGCCATAAATTCATGCATTTCTTCTTTTCTAACTTCTTTTATAGATTCCCTTCGTCTTTTGTATAATTCTAAAACATTTTATTGGGTTTCCATGATCTCGGGATTTGATAGGATTCTGTATTTTATCAGGTACAAACTCAATTTCCTTTACCTTAAAATATTTATTTATTTAGAAAAAATTATAATCTCATTTGATGTTTCAAGGTGAAGACTTCTCTAATTCTTTATCTCTGTTGAATTATCTCTTTGTGTTTTAGGTTTTTAATTGAATTTTCTTTCTCTCAAAATACTTGGCAGTTTGATCCTTTTTTAAGAATGAAAGATTTATCACCATCACTCACTTTCATAACCCCCACCCCTTTGATATTGTATAGACCCAATAGACTAGACTAGACTTCAAGTTTGCCTCAGATCTTCCCAAACTGGGCCATTTCCTTTTCACTTGCTTTGGTTCCTGTCTCCAAGGAACATCTGCAAGAACAGGGTTAGGTTCAGATAAACTTCAGTCACTTTTCTTTCACATTTGATCAAGCCATGAATGGTTACCCTTGAACCAAGTCTGGCTATTCCTTCTCTGGCTAACCTGCATCAACATGTTAACTTTTAAAGGATTGGAGTAGAAATGCATGAATATGATGGGAGTCCCTTCAGCCTTGGGGCTTACTAACCTAAGGTTTAGCCCAAATGTCTTTCTAAGCACCAAATCCCTGCAGATCATACCCTTTATAAAGTCTCCATTTATAGAGGACTCCTTTATAGAATTTCTTTCCATGTCTTATAAGAGAGACTTACCATATTGTTTTAGGAGAAGGGAAATTAGAGTTCCTAGGGGAAATTGACAACAAGAAGAGTAAAGAACATGAACGCAGGGAGGAGATTTCAATGTAAATGGGGGGAAAATTACCAATGAGAAGGTAAAAGTTAATAATGACTATATGCCCTCTACAACCAGGAACATAGGAAAATTTCTACTATAAAGGAGTATCCTCTATATTATCCACAGGAAGTGTTATTTCAAAAACAAAAAAGGTGGATGGGGCAAGATCTGCAAGGCAATAGAACAAGAAGTATTTAGAAAAAGAACTTAAAATAAGGTACCAAAATATAGTTTAGAAGTTTTAATTCCATAAAAATATAGAGATTAAAGAAGAACTGAATAAGTTTCAGAGTCATGATTTAAAGAATAAAGCCTAGAATAGAGAAAATAGGAAGATAAATAGCAAAAAGAATGAAGGAAAGATTGTTTTAGAAGATGGTACATAAAATAAAATTAACAAAGCTAACAAAAAAAGTTAAAAAGGAGAGGGAGAAGTATTTTACTTAAGTATTTAAATTAGAGGGGTGAAAGTGAAGAAGACTATGATAATTAAATAAAAGAAATAAGAAGAAAAAACTAAGTAAAACTCCAAAACTAAAGGAAGAGGTAACAAACAGGAGGGATACTGGGATTTGAGGTTGAAGGAGGAAAAGCTGGGGGAAATGTTTTTTCTTAAAATAGGTTAAGCTAAGATAACTGAAAAGATAGAGTACCAAGTTCACTGAAGAAGAATCAATCCAATAAAACAAAAAAGGGGTATAAAATGGATGTGGAAATCAAGTCATACAATTTATTTCCTATAAGAAATATAATTTTTAAAAACACATGCAGAATAAAAATGAGGGATTAAAAAATTAAAATGCATAATATGAATTTAAAAGCAATAACAGGAGTTGCAATCTTGCTATTAAAGCAAAAAGAAAAATGTAAAACATGAAAAACAATCAACAAGGATGTACTGGAAGGACTGAACTTTAAGAGGGTACCCCAACGTCCCAGAAAACAGAGCCTATTGTATAATTAGATAGGAAAATGAGCAAACAACAAAAAAGCACCTCACTCTAAAGACTTTTTATGGAGACAGAGAGCAAGATATAGACACAGAGGGGGCCAGCAAAAGCAAAGGAAATACATGCAAAGTCCAAAAGAAAAATACAGATTTGACCCAAATTCTCAAAGAACTCAAAAAAGACTTCAAAAACCATTTAAGAGAAGCAGAGCAAAAGTGGGTAAGATAAATGAAAAGTGATGCAAGAAGAAAGGAAAGTGATGAAAGAAGAAATGTGCCAAAAAAGAAGAACCAAAAACTGACAGAGGAAAATCAGGTCTTAAAAATCAGAATTGACCATCTAGAAACCAATGATTTCATAAGAAATCAGGAAACAATAAAGCAGAATCAAAGGAATAAAAAAAAGAAGAAAACATGAAATATCTTATTGAAAAAAACAAGTGACCTAGAAAATTTAAGAATTATTGGACAACTGGAAAGCCATGATCAAAAAAAAAATCTTGGACATCATATTACAAGAAATTATCAAAGATAACTGCCTAGAGATCCTACAATAAGAAAATAAAATTGAAATTAAAAGAATTCACAGATCACCTCTAGAAAAAAAACTCCTCAAATGACAACTTCAAGGAATATATTAGCTAAATTCAAGAGCCACCAAGCTAAGGAGAAAATTCTTCAAGCAGCCAAAAAGAAACAATTCAAATACCATGGAGCTATAATCAGGATCACACAGGACCTAACAGTTTCTACATTAAAGGATCAAAAGGCACAGAATATGATATTTGGGAAGGCAAAAGATTTGGGTTTACAACTCAGAGTCACCTATCCAGCAAAACTTAGTATATTCTTTCAGGGGAGAATTGGGCATTCAATAAGTTGGAAGCTTTTCAAGTATTCCTGAGGAATAAGCCAAACCTAAACAAAAAATTTGAAGTCCAAACACAGGACACAAGAGAAACCCCAAAAGGAATAATTTTATTACAAAAAGGAATAACAATAATAAAGGAAGTAGAGGATTTCTATATGAACTGGAAGGACTTCCAGGAATTGATGCAGAGCAAAAGGAGCAGAACCAGGAGAACATTGTACACAAAGATTGATACACAATGGCACAATCAAATGTAATGTACTTTTCTACTAGCAGCAATGCAATGATCCAGGACAATCCAGAGGAACTTATGAGAAAGAACACTATCCACCTCCAGAGAAAGAACTGTGGGAGTAGATATGCGGAAGAAAAACATAGCATCAATCATGTGGTTGGATGGGGATATGATTAGGGTTTTGGTGTTAAAAGATCACTCTATTGCAAATATGAATAATATAGAAATAGGTTTTGAACATTGATACATGTATAACCCAGTGGAACTTCTTGGGAGGGGGGCTTTGGGAGGGGGGAGGAAAGTGTGGGAGTGAGGCAGAGAATCATGAATCATGTAACCATGGAAAAATATTCTAAAAAAAAATAAATAAATTATAAGAAAGAAAAAAAAACAAGGATATACTGAAGGAGGCATAAATAGCAAATCAAAACCCATACTGAACTTAAAGACTCCAAAAATCTTGGTATTGGAAGTAACTAGGAGGCTCAGTGAATAGAAAACCAAGCCTAATGATGGAAAATGCTGGCTTGAAAACTGGACTCGGAAACTTCCTAGCTGTGGGATGCTGCACAAGTCACTTAATCCCCATTGCCTAGCCATTATTGCTCTTCTACCTTTGAACTAATAATTAGTTTTGATTCTAATATGGAACATAAAGGGCTTTTTAAAGTTTTAGTATCTAAATTAATAAAGAAACAATTTTTGAGCTACATGGAGACTTAGACAATAGTACAATAATGATAGGAGGTTTCAAAATTCTTCCCTTAGTTCTGGATGAAAAAAGAGAAACAAAAGAGAAAAAATAAAATTAGAGTTAAAAGATAAAGAATTTTTGAAATGGGAATAATAAAAATAGACATATTTTTAGAACCAAATGGAACTTTTACAAAAATTAATGATATATTAGTGCACAGAGATATTTCAAACAATGTAAAAAAAGGAGAAATAATTATTATTTCCTATACCAACCACCATAAAATAAAAGAATAATCAGTTCAACAACCACAAACAAAAGACAGAAATCCAATTGGATTCTTAACAATAAAATTCTAAATAATGAGTGGGTCAAAGAAAAAATCATAGAAATAATTATTAAGTAAAAAATGATAATGAGGGAAACATACCAAAATTTTAGGGATGCCCTGGGTGGGGTGGGGGATTCATATCCCTACAAATACACAATAAAAAAATAGAAAAAGAATTAATAAACTGATTATGCATTTTAAAAATTGTTTAAAAATAAATTTAAAATGAGTACAAATGAGGAGATAAAAATTTGAAGAGAAATACATAAATTGGGAATCTTACAAATAGAGAAATTATAAATAAAACTAAAAGTCTATTCTTGGGGCTGATAAGAGGCTCAGTGGACAAAGAGTTAGGTCTAAAGATGGGTGGTCCCCCATTCAAATCTGGCCTCAGACACTTCCTTGCTGTGTGACTTGGGGCAAGTCATTTAACCCCAATTGCCTAGCCCTTACCATTCTGCTGGCTTGGTTCCAATACTTAGTATTTATTCTAAGATGGAGGGTAAGTTTAAAAAAGAACTTTGAAAAAAAAATTTTTTTAAAGAAAAGTTTTTTCTTCCTTTAAAAGACCTATAAAATTGATAAATTGTCAATTTGGTTAAAGACAAGACAGAAAATCACATTATAAGAATAGAAAATGACAAGATGAAATTACAACAAAATGAAAAGAAAAAATTTAATTGATGATCAGAATCTATTATGTTCAGTTATGTGCTAACTAAACTGAGAACATAAAAGAAATGAATACTTATCAATATATAAAAGCAAAACTAACAAAGGACCAAAAATATTTTAAATAATCAAATCTTAGGAAAGGAAACAACTAGCCTTAAAAGAACTATCAAAAGAAAAAAAAATCTCCTTGATGGAATCACAGGAGAATTCTATCAAACCTTTAAAGAACAATTAATAACCATAGTTCACAAATTATTTTTACAAATTGAAAAGTACTCTATAAAATTCTTTTTATGAGGCAAATATAGTTCTAAAGCCTGAACCAAAGAAGGAAAAAGCATAGAACGAGAGCTACAGATCAATATTATTACTGAAAATTGATTCAAAATTTTAAAACATAATGCTATTATACAGCAATTTATCTAAGAGGTCACTAATTATGACCAAGTTTGATTTATACCAAAGATGCAAAGATCAATAGAAATCACCATAATGATAAAAACGAAAATATCCAAAGCCCTAAGATCATCTCAGTAGTTGCAGAAGAAGCCATTGACAAAATACAACACTCATTCATGCTAAAAAAAAAAAAGCCCTGCAAAATTCAGGCACTGATTCTTTCTTATTATAATAAAAAGAATCTATCTAAAATTAAAAGATAAAGAATCTATCTAAACATACATGCCTACTCTCTACAGTATTGTTTGATATAGTTCTAGAAATGTTCACAATAGCAATAAGACAAGAGAAAAAAATAAAGAATAAAGAGAAGTAAGAGGAAAAACCTTTCTTGCTGAGTATATAATTTTATTTGGAAAATACTAAAGAATCAATAAAGATAATAATGCAGACAATAGCTTAGAGCAAGGTTGCAGCCTATAAAATAAGCCCTCAAATATCCACTATATTTCTAATGTAATAATAACAAAACTGAAGAGGTAATAATAGAAAAAAGAAATCTCATCTCCAGGAACTATAACATGCACGAAATACTTGGGAATCAATTTACCAAAGCACATAAATGAGTAGTATTAACTTAATCACAAAGCACTCTATAAGGACATAAAGAACAACATAAATACCCAGAAACTATCTGGGTTCATAGCTGGACTACGGCATGGGCCATACAAAAAAAGACAATGCTAACCCTTTTAGTGCTATATCACACAATTACCAAAAGAGATAATTGTGGATAACACAATCATTTGGAATGAATTATGAGAAACATCATTTAGAAAAACAAAAGATCTAGGATAACATGGAAAATGATGAAAAGAGGTAGAGATCTAGTGAAAATAGCACTCCTAGCTCTTAAGCTATATTATAAAGCAGCAGCCATCAAAACCATGTAGTTAATAATAAAAAAGTAGATCAATAAAGCATACTAGAAATGGATGAATCAGAAACATTGGAATGCAATAATCCAGTACCTGATAAAACGGAAAATATAAATTAATCAGAGAACGAACTCTTTACTTGTAAAAAAAAATCCTACGAAAACTGGAAAGTCATCTGGAAGAAATTGGATTTGGCCCAGTGTTCTACATTGTATCCCATTCTAAATGGTTACAAGATTTTAGTATTAAAAAATCATACTATCTTTTTAAAAATTAGAAATGAAGCAGAACACATACCTCTCAGTGATATAGGATATGTTTTATATATATGCATATATATAATGCTATCTTTTAAATAAATCCTTATGTTCTGACTTAGAATTGATTCTAAGTATTGGTACCAAGGCAGAAGAGAGGTAAAGGCTAGTCAATTAAGGTTAAGTGACTTCCTAATGGTCACACCATTAGGAAGTGTCTGATGCAAGATCTGGATCTAGGACCTCCTATCTATAGACCTGGCTCTCTATGTATCTACTGAGTCACCTAGCTGCCCCAAGAGAAGTAGTCTTAACCAGGGATAGAAGCAATACAAAAAACAAAGGAGTTAGCTTTGATATAATGAAATTGAAAGGCTGCTATTCAAATAAAATTAATGCCACTAAGGTAAGAAAAGAATCAGCAGAATTGGAAATAATGTTGCATCAAATTTCTCTGCTAAGGGCTTGGTATTAAGATATATATATATAAAGATAGATATATAGATGGCATAGATATAGATATCCAAAAGCATTCTCCAATAGATGTCATCATAGGATATAAAAAATTCACAAACGAATAATTATTATCAATCACATAAAAGAAAGCTATGAATCACTAAAAAGAAGAGAAAAGCAACAACACAAGTGAATTGATGTTATATATCAAATACAGTATAATACTTTCAATGATCACATTTAAAAATCATATTTTGTTCAAATTTAGTATAAGAATATCATTGAGGAGTCAATAGATTTTTAAATAATTTAGATAATAGAAACATAATTAACATTTCTAGTTTTTAATGTACTGGTGACGTTTTAAATCTTTGAGATTAATGTTTTATGAATAATGATTTTACATAGATTATTGAGAAAATTTTAATTATCCAGGTATATCCTTACCTTGCATTCATAGAGAACACAAACTCCAGAAGAGGAATAGATCGTTTTTTTCTCTCCTTCAAAGTAAGTTCTTCCTTGAAAATGGCATATTGCTTCAAAGATGAAAAACAAACAAATAAAAACAAAAAATTCAGTGAACAAAAATAGCTCAAAGCTTTCAAAATAAATTTATAATGATGCTTCATATTTATTCATCACTTTTCAAGGATTTGTACTGACTGTAATTCATGCCAACGGCTCCTTAAAATACGGTTCTCACTCACAAGAATTTAGACTATTGAATTTGAATTTGTAGTCATGGCATCTTCATTCATATCCCTACTGTCACTTATTACCTATGTAATCTTGGCAAGTCACTTTACTTCTGTAGGTCTCAGTTTCCTTAACTGTAAAATAAGAGTCTTTTATAATGAAGAACTTCTAAAATCTCTTCCATCTATAGATCTATCTCTATTGGAACCTAAGTAGATGGTTGACCACTTTCTTCCTTCAGGTTTCTCGCTGTAACTCTGGGGAGCAGTAGGGTTTTCCAGTAACACTACTCATGAGAATCCAACAATGTGCTCCCAGATGACATCAATTAGCCAGTTAGTCCTAATTAGCTATTTAAATTAAAGTTTCCAAAGCAGTTAGTAAAACAATCCCCTTCCCTTTCAAACTGGAGGCATACTGGGCTCAAGTTTAGAGAGCTCACAGAGCAGAAGAGACAAATTCTTATCTTTTGATTGCTCCCTTTGTGTAGAACTCATGAAGTTCATTTTAGATGTTATCTTCTGGGCTCCTTGTAAAGTTCTGAAGCTGCCTTCTTCATCAGGTCAAGTTTATCCTCAGACACTGATGGGGAATCCAAATCTTCTGACCTTCTAAAATTCACAAGCTCATCCTCTAATCAAGGTAGGGGAGAGGAGACAAAGATTCTGTCATTCACTTTCCTCCCTTCCCCCCAGCTATTACCTTTCAGGGGTTTTGCTGATATTATTCAATCACTTAGCTGGCCTGCTATTAGAACAGAGGATTCTGAACTTGATTGTTTTATCCAAGCCATTTCTTTCAATGTCATTTCAAGCCTTCCAATCTGATTAAGGATTTTTCACTCATAGTTTATACATAATTATTAGGCAGGAGTAGTTGATAAACATTTATTAAGTGCCTTTTTAATATGCCAGGCATTGTGCTAAGCCCTGGGAATTTAAGTTCAAAAAGGAAGGTAGTCTCTGCACTCAAGGATTTTACAATCTAACAGGGGAAGACAACACATAAAGGAACATGAAAAATGTGCGATGGAGAGGTGGAGATATTGGCATGAGGACATGGTGAAGTTTAAAAAGTTCAAAATAAGTGCAGCCAGAATGGAGAAATAGTTAACTTATCAACAGATTCATTCTAGGACTCAATTACTTACTAGAGATAATTTTGTTTCTCAAAGAGATATTCATGTTAATTAAATTAATTGAAGCAGTGATAATTGACTGATTTGTTCCACCACTGATAAGTTGGCCTGTGTTAAAATGCAGGTGGATCCTAACTCATAAATTTATATTGAAAAAAATATATTTTATCATTCATTCAAAAACACTACAATGGCTCCCTACTCCCATGGGGAGGGGGACAGGCTCTGTACTCTCAAATTTTATCCTGGCATTAAGTCTCTTAGCAAATTTGCACCACTCTAGTATTCTCACAGTATCACCCCACCTATGTATTCTACTTCAACCAAATGGTTATTTCTCATCCCCTAAACATATTTAAATTTAAAGAATTTTTTAAATGGTTTCTCTCTCTCCCCTCTCCCATGTTTCCAATATCTGGCTGTCAAAATCCTATCTTTTACCCTTCCTCCATTCCCATTGCCCTCATAAATAAATATGCTCCCTTTCTTGAATTTTATGTGGCTCTTTGTAACTCAATATCATCCCCTTTGAAGTATTGTCCCATTATCTTTTCACCTTTTCCTAATCTAACACATATTTTTTTTAAAGTTGACTACAATCATTGAATTCACTTCTCTCACTTTCAACATTTTGCAATCTGGCTTCCAATATCATCACTCATCTGAAAGTCTTCTCTCTCAAATTTCCAATGATTTGACATTTATATCCCAATTCTGATGGCCTTTTCTCAACTCTCATCCTTCTCAACTTCTCTGCAACATTTTATACTGCTCACCACCTTTTCTGCAAGACATGCCTTCCCTCTTTTGGTTCTTCTTCTAACTATCTGAACACACCTTATTCTTCTTTGTTGGCTGAGCATGCCATGTAACTGTGGTTGTATCTCAAGGCTCTTTCTTAGACCCTTTTCTATTCTCTCCCTATACTTTCTGTCTCTTTGTGACTTCTAACTTCCATGGTTTTATTTATCATCTCTATGCAGATAATTCGTGTCTATATATTCAACATTACTTTTTTTCTGAGTTGCAGTCCCATATCTCCAATTGCCTACTAGATAGTTTGAACTGGATGGAGATACTCCATTTTGAAATATGTCCAACACTGAATTCATCTTTTCCCCAAAACCTACCCCTAGTCCCTAAATTTCCCTTTTCTTTTGCAGACACTATCATTCTTCTAGTCACTCAAGTTTATAACTTTATTTTTGACTTCTCATTCTCCCTCAACCCATGTAACCAATTAGGTTCCCAATCTTGTGGTTTATTCTTCATATATATCCTTCTTTCTAAAGCCCAATTTGAGTCTTTATCACCACTGGACTACTACAATAGCCGATTACTAAATATCTTTACTTCTTGTTTATTCCTATTGCAATACATCCTTGCCAAAGAAATTTTCCTAAAGTGAAATTCTGGCTATATCACTCCTATTGCTCCTATGATCAAATAAAGGCTTTTCTACTTATTTGATTAACAATGAGAGATGATTATTAAAGTTTCCTTCTTTTATACTTGCAAGACTGGGGAGAAGACGTTATTAGTATCCACATTTTGCACTTGAAGAAACTGAGGCAGATAGAGGTTAAATGACTTGCCCAGGTTCATAAACAAATATTATTAAATACCTATTTTGTTCTAGATACTGTGCTAAGTACTTAGTAAATATTATTTCATTTTATCCTCACAGTAACCCTATGAGGTAGGAGCAATTATCACCTTCATTTTAAAAATGAAGAAACTGAGGCAAAAGGGAAATGAATAATTAAATTACTGGAGAAATTGGAGTTAAAATGCTGATGATGTCTTATAAATTGAAATGCTAAAGATTATATACATTTCTTATACACATAGAAATTTTGTGAAAATTGACCATGTTGCAGGACACAGAGATATTTTATCTAAATGTAAAAAAGTAGAAATAGTAAAACTATCTTTACAAATTATAATATAATAAAAATTGTAACCAATTTAAGGAACACAAACAAGATATAGCTCCAAATGGACTAAACAATAAAATCCTAAATAATGAGTGAGTTAAACAGAAAACCATAGAAATAATGTCAAAGTGCATGAAATGATGAATATATAAAGATATAGATGATTTATAAAGACATAACATAAATATGTTTTCTATAAGTGTTCAAATATATTTTATATAAATATAATTTTATATAAATATTTAAATATAAATGTATTTTTCCCAAATATATAAAATATATTTCTATGAATATATTTAAACATAAACATATACATATAGCTCTATAAAAGACTCATACATATATAAATTATGTTAATATGTGCACTGATTCAGAGAGATATAGACATAACAAAAAGCCATTCCCAAATACATAAGTGATCGATGGATATGAACAAACAATTCTCAAAAATATAATTAAAACTATTAGCAATCATAGGAAAAATGCTCAAAACTGTTAACAAGAGAAATTTAAATCAAAATAATACTAAAATTTTACCTGAAACATATAAAATTGGCAAAGATTACAAAAGATGAGAATATTAAATGTTAGAGGATGTGTAGAAAACATATTCAGTAGCACAAGGCTTATGGATTTGTGAATCAGTATAATCATTTTGGAAAGCAATTTTGAATTATGCAAATAAAGTAACTAAAATGTCACTTTCAGAGATTCCAACACCAGACACTTACCTCAAAGAATCAATGTTGGAAGAATTCCCATAGTTATCAAAATATTCCTAGAAGCATTTTTTTGGGATAGCAAATAATTGGAAACAAAGTAAATACTTATTTATTGGGGAATGGTTAAAAAAACTGGCACAGGAATATAATGGAATATTATTATGCTGTAAGAAATTATGAATGTGATGAACACAGAGAAGGAAAGAAAGATGCAGAGTGAAGTAGAGTCAGGAAAACAACATACAAAATGACTATAGATATTTAGATGGAAGGAATAACCAACACACACACAAAATCAAATAAATGTTGCAAAGCAACAAAGAATATGCATAACCCCAAAGAAGAATTACAAGAATCTACTTTTACCCTATTCCTTTGCAAATGTGGGAGATATATAGATGTAGAACATTACATACATTTTGAGACTTTTAAAAAATGTATTGTTTTAGGGGCAGCTGGATAGCTCAGTGGATTGAGAGTCAAGCCTAGAGACGGGAGGTCCTAGGTTCAAATCCGGCCTCAGACACTTCCCAGCTGTATGACCCTGGGCAAGTCACTTGACCCCCATTGCCCACCCTTACCACTCTTCCACCAAGGAACCAATACACAGAAGTTAAGGGTTTAAAAAAAAAAAGTAAAAAAAAATGTTTTGTTTTGCTGATTTTTTGGTCTCTTCACCTTTTTCTTTTCTCTTACTAAAATTATGGAAAGCCATTCTGTGAGACAGGAAGGGAATACTAGGAGAAATTTTCACAATGTAAAAATGATACTCAATAAAATTTATTTTTTAAAAAGGAAAATAACTGGACTGCACAAAATGCAAGAATTTGAATAATTACTTCAAAAGAAGTTGGAGGTAAATGAGGTAAATCATTTGTAACATGACCAAAAAGCAAGAAATAATTTCTGATCATAATGAAGGACTAAGATGAATAGAATGGGTGTGATAGAAGAAGCAGAATTTAGAACAAATAGAAAAGAAATTTGGGAATAGCCAACCTAAAGGGAATAATGTGGACGCAATACAAAGTGGCCCACACAGGAGGGAAGCCTGAATTTGCCTCCATGCTTCTGGTGGTGCTTTTGATGAAGATTCTAAATATATTATGTGGCTCTGATGTGGTATCCCCACTCTTTTGGCAATTGCTTTTGGCATTGGAAGGAAAGAGCAGTATTTTGTGTTCTTAGAAACTGTACTTTGGTGATAATTATTAAGTCACCCAAATGTTTCAGGAGAGATCTGAAAGAAGATGCTTCTCAATTTTAAAAGAATCCTATATTTGTACATGAAATGGAAAAAGAACTGTCTGGTTTTAGTGGAATTTTGAAATAAAACTATTGGAGTTGTGTGTCTAGTTCTTTCTTTAAAAACAAAAACAAAAACCTTACCTTACATCTTAGGATAACTACTAAGTATTAGTTCCAAGGCAGAGGAGTGAATTGCAGTTAAGTTGCTTGCCCAGGGTAACACAGCTAGGAAGTGTCTGAAGCTAGTTTTTGACCCAGGACCTCTCATCTCTAGGTCTGGTTCTCTATCTACTGACCCACCTCGCTGTCCCTTCTATTTCTTTTTATATTTTTACTTTGGCTAATTGAGAGATCAGATTCAATTGTATCATATGGATTTAGTGGTGAATCTAATGGGAGTTAAAACAGTCCTCTAGGAAAATATCTTTGCAATAATACATTAAGAAAATTTAAAAAGAGAAAATTAACTATATGAATTTTAAAAGTTAGAAAGCCAAAAAATAAACAAAGCAAAAATAAGCACAAAAGGCAGATGTTAAAAATTATAGAGAGATAGATAAACTGGGGAAAAACAAAGAAATTATAAATAAAATGAAACTATTTATAAACCAGGTAGACAAAAGGCATTATGGACAGAATCTGATGACATCTTGCCTACAAATAAAATTTTTATGTGTGTGGGACTACATTATACTTGGAGGATAGACGAGAGCAGGAAGAAGAGTTGGGGAGGATAGAGAGGAATATGTGATCTGCCAGGGTTAAGACAAGGGCTAGTATGAGGAGGTGATCTCTGTGATCTCAGAAAGAGAAAAATCCAGAAAAGAGTGGTTGGAAAGAGGAGATAATTGAAAAGGTAGAGGGAAACACAGGAGACCTATGGTGGTAGAAGAGTTCCATTGATGAATGCTCCTATGGTTGAAGAGAGATGGGACCCTAAACTCAGTCTGGCCTGGGATATTTGTTGTCAAAAAATCTACCATAGGGGTAAATGTCTTAGGAGAATAACAGAGGGTGGACCCAGAGAAGAGATTTTGAAGCAAATGTGGAAAATAAAGAACAGAGAAGAATATAGATGAGAGGTATGTTATATAAGAGAGAATGCAAATAAGATAATGAAAAGTGTCAAAAGCTGCAAAAAGTCTAAAGGCATGAGGATTAAGAAAATGTCATTAGATTTGGAAATCAAGAAATCATTAGTAACTTTGAAATAAAAGTTTCAGGTTACAGGTGGTAAGAAAGAGTTAAGAGAGAAATAAATAGAAGTACCAATTGTATAGTTGATCTAGGAAAAACAGTAGAACTATAGGATGGGCAAAGAGATAAAACAAGGGCTTTTGTACGATGAGGCAACATGAATTTATTTATTAAGGTTTGTTTTTGCTTTTAGTGGCACTTGGTCAATTTAATTGTGAATAGTTTTATTGTTATTTTCTAAAAAACTAATGGTATACATTGTGCACTACAAAGGATGGATTTTTCTTAGTGTATATTTCAGATGGAGATTTTGTCTTCTCATTCTGGAAAACACATCTTGTTTGCATTCTTCATTTAGTTTCATAATTAGTAGATTTTTTGAGATTCAGATAATTTTGTTTCTTCTTACTTATATCTGAAATTTTAAAATACACTTCCAATTTTTGTCTCGATTTTACTTTTTGGTAGTGTAATGAGCTTATACAAACACGCTTGACTCCATTTATGCTTGATGTTAACATCAAAATGTTGTTATCCAAATACTGAATTTGGTGATATAACTTTTAAATGTTTGAAATCTACTATACATATAATTAATTTATGCATCTATCACACTCAAAAACATTAGTACCATTTTTAAGATTTGAATTCATGCCTGCTATTGTGTTGTTCTATTGTTTAAAGATAGCATTCTTGCTATAACATATTTATTGTTTCCATGGATATTTTTCTATTAATGTGGGTAAACATGGAGAAATCTCTAAAAAGGAAGGGAACTAAAGCAGTTGAGTTGTATTTTTTTTTGCTTTTGCAACTGAAAAGCATAATAATCCCCTAATATTAGGGGAAAAGCCAAGTCTTTAAAATGAGGACATTTGGGGCAGCTAGGTAACTCAGTGGATAGAGAGCCGTGTCTGGAAATGGGAGATCCTGGGTTCAAATCTAGACTCAGACACTTCCTAGCTATATGGTCCTGGGCTAGTTACTTAAACACCATTACATAGCCCTTAACACTCTTCTGTCTTGGAGCTGATACTTAGCATTGATTCTAAGACAGAAGGTTAAGGGTTTTCAAAAAATGAGGATATTTTAAGGATATGAAGCAGAAAGATGAAAGTGAGAAGAGTGTATAAATAAGGTCAATAATGTTAAGGCAGATTAGACAAGTCAGGAAGTTTTTGTGACATATTTATATTTATCCTCCAATATCCTCTAATACCCTCACTAGTATATTTGAACTGATTAGTACTGATTCTAGTGTTTTCAAAAGTCCAGCAAGATTGAGAATTCTGCTGACAAACTTGAGAATTCAAAGGACTCTCAAATTAGCATACTGTAAAAATGGGTCCAGTTAGCAATGGTGTCAGAGCAGGATTCAAGCCCCAAGCTGCAATCACTAGCAAGGGGGAGGTGAGTGAGTGGATAGAATTCTTTCTCCTCCCCCTCCTTGGCAGTTGCTTCTTCTAATAACTGATATTAACAGAATCCCTTTCTGTTCAGGAATGGAGGCTATTTTGACTTAGTTAACGCAGGGCCAAATTGGCTTTTAGAAAGGGGAAAATCCCACAGAAATTAGCAACTTCCACTGCTGGAAGCTTTTTTCCTTAAGCCCAAAATAGGTAAAGTGCTCAAGATGTCTTCAAGCAACTTCCTTGAACAGTGGATCACAGTTATACTCAGAATCTGTCTGCATGGAGATTCGGTTTAGGAAATGTATGAATTGGGCTTATAAAGCCTGAAAATACAACATCTCACACCTCACAATCTTAACAAGGGAAGGGATTTATTAATTCAGGGAAACAGAGAAAGAGGGATAAATACTAGGATTGAGGGTGAGGTAAAACTATCTAATATCTTCAGGATGCTGTCAGAAATAGCAATCCCACCTAAAAAGGAATGTCTCTGAATAAAAATATTTCCCCTAACTCCCTCACAATCTAAAATTTCCCTTAAATTTAATATTAATAAGTCCAATTTGGTAAAAGGTCGTCTGGATTATAGATCTGTAATTGTTTAGAGATTGGCTGGGATACTGCTTATAAGGTATTGTCACAGTGCTCACAACCTGATTATAGGCAGCATGAAGTATTCAGCAAAGAAACACCTTGCACCCTGGGTTAGAGATAAGCTAGCTGAGAAGAAGTAATTCCTACCCCTTTCAAGCCACTCAGTTCCCTCTCTACCCCAAACTCCCCCAAAGAGTTGGCCAAGCTGGGTGTCCTGCTTTTTAGACTCACATTCTTAACTGTCCCCTCTCCTGGAGTTCTGTGGGGTATTGTGGAATTCTGTGAGGCAGTTCACCTTGCTTAAGATTATGCATGTTACAGCACTGAGGGAAAGTATGCAAACATGAAGTTATTTATTCACTTTGTAATTTGCTTATTTACAAAATAATTCCTGAGAACAGAAGAAGCCTTTTTGTTACTATTCAGTACAACCTCCTATTACATATAAGAGAAATAGTTGAACTTCTTAATGAACAGGTAGAGGAAATGATGGATACCCAGGTCAGCAAAAGTAGACAAGAAGAAATAATTCAGGGCATAAGTCCAAACCCAAAGAACCTCCCAGATAGATAATAGGAACGATTACCACCAATACTCTAACTAAGAGAAAGCCTACAATTGTGCTGCTCAGTTACAAATCAGAGACAAAGATAAAAAGAGGGCAGTCACCCTAGATCAGACCTCTTTTAAAACAGTGAAAGATTATACTTCCTGAGCCCAACCTATCCATGAGATGCTTGAAAAACACACAACACTCAATAACCAGAGAAAGTAGCAACAAGATCCAATAGAACACAAAACAGTACTAAACAAGATCCAGACACTCCTTCCAGAGGTGTACAAAGCTCAGTCCTAATACAAAGTCCCAATTTTTGAAGTAATCCCAACCTAAAGAAATATTATTATAACAAGAACAATGACACAAAACCAGAAGAAGTGAATTATTCCTACAAGAAAGCCTCAAAGAAAAATGTATACAAGGTAGAAGTTCAACCAGAATGCCAAGAAGAAATAAAGTAAGACTTTTTAAAAAGTGGTAAAATAAATTTACAGATAAAATTTTAATATTAGAAGAAACAAATGGAAAATAAATGAGTGCTGTGGAGAAAAGATTTGGAAAAAGAATTAACAATTTAGCAAAAAAGGGAAAGAAAACCTTACCCATGAGAGGAAAGAAAACCTTACCCTTGGAAATGTAAATGGAACAAATAGAAATTAAAGACTGTATAAGACAATACAAAATGTTAAAACAAAAAGATTGAAAAAATAGAAGAAAATATAAGGTTATGTACAATGTCTATTATCAAAAATCATTAACTTGAAAAAAAAGATAAAAAAGAGCTTAAAAATCATTGAAATACCTAAAAGCCATAACCAAAAAAGGGCATAAATATTCTTTTTAAACAAATCATGAAAAAAATTGCACACATTTCTTAGAACAAGAAGGCAAAGTGAAAATAAAAAGAATCCATTGATCCTAGAAGAAGGCTGTAAAAGAAAACACTTAAGAAGTCATACCCAAAATTCAGAATTTCCAGGATAAAACACAGGATGGAGCCCAAAACAGATTTTAGATATGAAGAAGCCTCAGTAGGGGCCACAAATATTTAGGGACTACCACCATAATAGTGTGTACAGCTTGGAAAAAAGGCAAAACAAAAATCCTGAAAATTAGAAATGAACAAAACTGAAAGCTTAAAAAAAGATCCTATTGAAATAATAAATAAAAGGAGCTGATTTTTCAAAATACAATGAAGTAGATAATCCATAAACTAATTTGACTTTTAAAAAGAAAGAAGAAAACTAAATTATCAATATCAAAAATAAAAATTTATAAATTTGCAACTTATAAAAAGAAGTAAAATAAACTATTAAGTGATATTACTCCCTAAAAAATGCTAACAAAATGGAAACTAAATGAAATTTATGAATATTTATAAAAATACAAATTTCCCAAATAGAGCAAAAATAGAATATTTAAAAACCATACTTTAGGGGAAAAAAATTAACAAATTTCTATGATAATGGTTTAATTTCTCAAATCCATAGTTCTCTACTAAATCAAATATATAAGAATACAAGCCATTCCTCAATTGACAAATGGTCCAAGTATATAAACAAGCAGTTTGCAAATGAAATCAACACTATCAATAATCATACAAAAAATATTCTAAATCACTCTTGATTAGAGAAATGCAAATTAAAATAACTCTCAATAAGCAGTTCACACCTAGAAAACTGGCTAATATGACAATAAAGGAAAATAATAAATGTTGGAGGGGATGTGGTAAAAATGGATGAACTGACCCAACCATTCTGGAAAGCAACTTATAACTATGCCCAAATGGCTATGTCTCAAAGTTTTGTTTTTTTTAAGTGGAGAATGGACCTACTGTTACAAAAATATTTAGAGTAGCTCTTTTTGTTGTGACAAAGAATTGGAAATCAAGGAGATGTCCATCAAATGAGAAATGTCTGAACAAATTATGATATGTGCTGGTGATAAAATACTATTGTGCTATAAACACAATATAAGAAATAATGAATAGGATAATTTCAGAAAAAAGCTGCAAAGACTTATATGAACTGATGCAAATAGAACCAGAAAAACATTATACACAACAGTAACATTGTAGGTTGATCAACTGTGAAAGACTTAGCTACTGTAAACAATACAATGATCCAGGACAATTCTGAAGGACTTATGACAAAGAACACTATCTACTTCCAGAGAAAGAACTGTTGGAGTCATAATGCAGATCAAAGCATACATTTTTTTCACCTTAGTTTATATGGGGTTTTTATATTCTCTTACAATGGTGAACAATATGTAAATTGGTTTTGCATGATAAAACATATGTAAACTAGATAAAATTGCTTTCCACCTCTGGGAAGGGGAAGAGAAGGAAGAGAGGGAGACAATTTGGATTTTATAACAAAAAGGAATGTAAGGGTATTATATCTGAAACTATACAACAACATGTAATCACCAAGAAATTGGGGGTAATAACTTTGAAAAAAGGATCTAATTTCTAAGATATATATTATAGGGAGTTGAGTCAAATGTTTCAGAATAAGAATCATTTCCAAGTTGATAAAAGGTCAAATGATAAAAATAGGCAGTTTTCAGAGGAAGAAATTTAAGCTATCAATCAAAATATTTTAATGCTCTAAATCATTAGTAATTAGAGAAAAATCAATCAACATAACTTTGAGACACCATTTTACATATGAAACTGGCAAAGTTGGTGAAAAAGGAAAATGGCAAATTCTTAATGGAATGTAGGAAAATAAGTACTTCTAAGCAATCTTGCTGGAACTGGGAATTGATTTTTTAAATTCTGTTTTATTTTATTTTCAGTTCCAAACCGCATCCCAACACCTACACCCTACCCAACCCATTGAGAAGAAAAGAAATACAAAACCCACTGTAAATATGAAATCATGCAAAACAAATTTCTACATTAGTCATTCTACCACCACCATCACAAAAGGAAGAAAAAAAGAGAAAAAAAATGCTTCAGTTTACATTCTGACTTTATCATTTTTCTATCTGGACGTGAATAGCATTTTTCATTCTGAGTCCTTTGAAACAATGGAGGGTCACTGTGTTGATCAGAGTTACAAAGGCTTTCACAATTGGTTATATTTACAATATTGCTGTTCCTGTGTATAATGTGATTCTGGTTCAGCTCATTGCACTTTGCATCAATTCATATAAATATCCCCATATTTTTCTGAAACTATACCCTTCATCATTTCTTATAGTACAATAATATTCCATTACAGTCATATACTATACTTTGTCCAGCCACTCTCCAACTGATAGATATCTCATTTTCTAATTTTTTTGCCACCATGAAAAGAGTTGCTAAAAATTCTTTACCAGCAGTGAATTTGTGTACCTATTTTCCCATATTCCCTCTAGCATTTATAATTTTTCTTTTCTGTTATCTTTTTAAAGTAATTTAAAAGTCCTTAACTTCTGTCTTAGAATCAATACTAAGTATTGAAGAGTAGTAAGAGCTAGACAATATAGTTAAGTGGCTTGCTCAGAGTCACCATTTAAGAAGTAGAGGTCAAATTTGAACTCAGAATTTCCCATCTCTAGACCTGGGTCTCTATCTATCAAATCACCTATCTGCCCTTCTTTTCTTTCATCTTAGCCAATCTGATGAATGTGAGTTGATACTTCAGAATTATTTTTATTTGCATTTTTATAATTATTAGTAATATAGTACATTTTCTCCCATATGGCTATTAATAATTTTGATTTCTTTCTCTGCTGTCTCTTCATATGCTTTGGCTATTTCTCACTTGGGGAATGACTCTTACTCTTACAAATATGGATCAGTTCTTTATACATTTGAAAAAAGAGACCTTTATCAGAGAAATTTTTGAAGATTTCTCCCCACAATTTCTTACTTTTCTTCAAAAAAGAACATTAGTTTTGTTCATGAAAAAATTTAACTTTATGTAATCAAAATCATTTTACTTTCTGTGAAATTCTCCATCTTTTGCTTGGTTAAAAATTATTCTTTCCAGACATCTGACAAATAATTTATTCTATGATCCCCAATTTGTTTATATTATTACTCTATGTCTAAATCATGAAGCCATTTTGAGTTTTTCTTGGTATTCTTAATCCTTAAGCTCTTAATTCTCTTTACATAATTTTCTTGCATAGCTTTCATTTCTTTTCCTAGTGTTTCCTCTTTTGCTCTTTTTTTTAAAATAATTTTTGCCTTTTTAAAATTTCTTTCTTTAATTTCTCCTGGGAATCCTTATTGGACTTGTGTCCAAACTACATTTCTCTCTGATATTTCACTTAGAGATGTTTTCAAGTCTTCTGTATTTGTGTCTTAAGATTCCTTATGATCAAAGTAGCTTTTTATGGTCAAGTTCCATAATATCGGCCAGTGGTTCCCAAACTTTTTTGGCCTACTGCCCTCTTTCCAGAAAAAATTATTACTTAGCCCCCTGGAAATTAATTTCTTTTAATTTTAATAGCAATTAATAGGAAAGATAAATGCACCTGTGGCCATCACCGCACCCTGGTTCGCTGCAACACCCACCAGGGGTCAGTGGCACCCACTTTGGGAGCCACTGATATAGGTGAAAGGTAAAGTTCCAAGGGTAAGGCATTTAGGCTCATGTGGTATGGGAGAATATTGACCTACACCAGTTTGACTAAGTCTTAAAAACTGAATTGAAGTCACTTTTAAATTTTACAACCTTTAGTTGGGAATGCCTGACAAGTTTTGGTATATTGACTATAATGGAATATTATTATGCAATAAGAAATGACAAAAGAAGTGGTTTCAAAAAAACCTTGATAATGGGGGCAGCTGGGTAGCTCAGTGGATTGAGAGTCAGGCCTAGAGATGGGAGGTCCTAGGCTAAAATTTGACCTCAGACACTTCTCAGCTGTGTGACCTTGGGCAAGTCACTTAACCCCCATTGCCCACCCTTACCACTCTTCCACCTAGGAGCCAATACACAGAAGTTAAGGGTTAAAAAACAAACAAAAAAAATTTTTAAAAAAACCTTGATAAGACATATAAACTAAATCAAAATGCAGTGAGCAGACCCAGGAAAATGACTTATGAAAAATAACAATATTGAAAAAATAATAATTTTGAAAGTCTTAGTAACTAATCAACACAATGACTCACCATAGTTCTAAAAGACTCAGATGAAACATGCTATCCACTTCTGTATAGAATGCTACTGGATTCAAAGTATAGATTAAAGCATATTTTTTTTCTTTTACTTATTTTCAGACATGGCTAATACTGGCATTTGTTTTGCATGATTTTACATATCTATAATGGGTTTTGTTTTCCTTGCCTTCTTAGTAGGTGAGGGAGTGGGAGAAATGAAAGAGTATTTGGAACTAAAAATAAAATTTAAAAATAAAAAATTTAAAAGAAGCCTATAGCACTCATGCTGAACCTATTCCTTCTTTCTTACCACCCTCTTTTTTATAAATGTGGGAGGCAATCAAACAAAGGAAAAAATATCAAAGAATCAAAAGTAAAGGAAAAATACAATTAATGGTCATAACTATGAATGTGAATGGAATGAACTCCTAAAATTAAAGAGGATAAAATGAATTAGAAAGCAGGATCCAGCAATATGATTTTTACACAAAACCCCCAAGGATATTTGAAGTAAAAAGATTCACAGAGTTCATAAAGAGATGGAGTAAAATTTGTTACGCTGCAACAGAATTTAAAAAAATAGGGATCCAATCATTATCTCATATAAGACAACAAGAAAATACACCAAATTACATAGGTAAGCAAGAAATCTCCATTATGAAGTCACCATAGTCAAAGAATTGATTTATATACTTAGTAAACCAAAATAACAAAAAATCTAAATGCGTAATGGGAAAGGGAAACCAAGCATAGGAAGAAAGAGACAGAAAACTATAATAGTTGAAATTCTTGATATATTCTTCCTAGACAAACCTAACAAAAAAAACAGGAAGAAAATAAGGATTTGAGTAAGAATTTAAAGAAGTTAGATATGCTAGATGTCCAGTGATTATTAAATGGAAAGAGAAATGATTATACACATTTCTCACCAGTGCATAACAAATTACAAAAATTAATCATGTTTTAAGGCATAAAAATTTATAAACAAAAGTGTAAAAAATTAAATACAGACCAAAATGTAATTAAAATTATATTCAGCAAAGAGTAGCTGAAAAGAATTAAAAATTAATTGGAGGAAAGAGATTTTAATTCTAAAGAATGGGTAGATGGGAGAACAAATTATAGAAACAGCAGATAATTTCACTAAAGATATAGTGACAGATTGGGTATGGTGCTGATTGCATATAATCCCTACTACTGTGTTAGCTATGGCTAGTAAAACATTTAAGTTTTAGTTTACTAAACAAATGGGGTGTCTCCACTAAACAAGGCACCAATATAGTGAGCCCCTGAGAGCAGGGGCCTGTCCTGCCAAACTGCCTTAGGAGGGATGACCTGCCTATGTTGGTAATGAAGCACGTCAAAGCTCCCATGCTAGTTAGCAGTAGAATCATGTGCATGAGTTTTCTGTGTTTTCTGTATGGGTGAGATAGGAAGACACACACATGTGTATTTTTGCATATATGTATACATATATATGCATACACACATTTACACTATATAAACACATGCCTATATTTTCCCATATAAGTACATATGCATTCATATTTACATGTAAACACAAAGATCTTCATGTGTGTACATTTACATGCCTCATGATAATGAAGTAAAATACCAAAACTATAAAATGCCCAGATTAACAGAATCAAAAATAGAAAATTTAAATGATTTAATTTTAGGGAAAAAAAGTTGAAGAAGGCATAAACGAGACACTAAAGAAAAAATTCTAGGACCAGATGGCTTTACAAAAGAATCTAATCAAAGAATTCATTTCAATATTACATAAACTGTGTGAAAGAAAAGGAAAAGAAGGAGTCGAATCAAATTCCTTCCATAATAAGAATATGGTCTTGATACTACGCAAAGATCAAACAGAAAGAATATAGAACAAAATTCTTAGAGAAGATTGGTACAAAAACAGATCTAATGATTGTTACTCCTCTATTTGAAACTAGTGGTTTCCTATTATTCAAATATAAAATCCTCTTTTTGGATTTAAAAACCCCTCATAACCTGGCCCATTTTTACTTTTCTTATCTTCTTACTACTTGCATATGTATTTCGGCCATATTCTCTCGTTTTTTGCTCTTCTTCATACAGGATATTCATCTCCTGATGGCATTTTCTCTGGCTAGCTCCTTTGCCTGGAATTCTTCCTCTTTTCATCTCTACAGTCTGACATCCTGGCTTCTTTCAAGTCTTAGTTATGATTCTACCTTTTACATGAAGCTTTTCTGAATCTCCCTCAAAATTAGTCCCTCCCCTCTGAGATTGCCAGTAAATAATTCAAACACATTAATTAATAAGCCATCGTGTTATATATCCTATACGTACATATATTATGTATAATATATATCTATAAATGACAAAAATCACATGATTCTAACAATTAATGCAGAAAAGGCTTTTGGCAATATGTAGCATCCATATTCATTTTTTTTAACCATCATGGAAGCTACCGAGATCATTAAAAGAGAGACTCTAGAGAGAAAAACAAAAAAAAGGCCTAGATGTGACATGAATGAAGGAGACTAAGGAGTAGTAATACAAGTAGAAGAACAAAATAAGGTATTATCATGAAAACCCAGAAAAGACAATATCCAGAAGAAAAAGGTAATGAGGAAGTTGAGTAGGATGAAGATTTAGAAAAAGCCATTACATTTGAAAATTCACAGATCATTGGTAATTTTAGAAAGTGGTTTCAGGTAAATTAAGATATCAAAGATCAAACTACAGAGACTTTAGAAAAGAGTGAGAGAAGCAGTTGTGAAAGCCCTAAATGTAGAGGATTTGTTAGGAATCTGATGACTGAGAAAAGAGAGCAATAGTATGATAACTGGCATGGATGGCAGCATTTAATGGGGTCTGGAATTATTCAAGAAAGTGGGGAATGCATGAATGTATTTTAGGCAGCCAGAAAAGAGCAGATAGCTAGAGAAAACATAATTAGGAATGACAATGGGAGGACACTGCTGGAAAATAGGAGGGAAGGGACACAGGCTACATATAGAACAGCTGGACCTGATGAGGACCATTCTGTGGAGAGAGGATATATCATTGGGGGTGATGTCAGAGTGATGAAACAAGGAAACTCTCAGCAAATGGCCTCAATTTCTCCCCCTTAAATTAAGGTGATATAAAATCAAAAGATATCAATAAAATATTAGCCATTTTAAAACATGAAGAAAGAGGCTATACACAGGAATGCAAGAATAAAAGGCAAAGCTAAATCCTAAGGGTACCTCCTCCCCTTAGAATAATGTTTTTGAAGACCATGCTTATATGATTCCTTTTTCTTTGCACCTTTCAAAAAATGTGAGTGACCTGAAAGCCCACTTAATTTAATGCCTGAACTATAAGAAATAAGTAACAAAAGAACAGATTTAGCTAATGGCAACCTATGGAACCCTTTCTAATTCTATTCCTTCTTAATTAACTCTTGTCTCTTGTCAACAGCCCATAGTAGTCCCTTACTATTTTGCCTGAGGTTCTCATCACATATTTCACCCAAACATGGAAACCATGTTCTGAGAGCTCCCATTTCACCCCTCCTCCTAATCTTCTATCACTCAGACATCTTCCTCCACTATTTCCTTCACTCCTATCCCAGATGAAGAGATCCTGCTCTCTAGCAAGTCTTACTCTAATATGCACCCTTAACTTAACCTCATCCCTTCTCATCTTCTCAAACAAATTAAATCTACTCCAGGACCAGATGGATTCACAAGTGAATTCTATCAAACCTTCAAAGAACAACTAATCCCAATACTATACAAATTATTTGACATAATAAGCAAAGAAGGAGTTCTACTAAACTCCTTCTATGACACAAATATGGTACTGATCCCAAAGCCAGGTAGGTCAAAAAGAGAGAAAGAAAACTACAGACCAATCTCCTTAATGAACATTGATGTAAAAATCTTAAACAGAATACTAGCAAAAAGACTCCAGCAAGTGATCACAAGGGTTATTCATTATGATCAGGTGGGATTTATACCAGGAATGCAAGGATGGATCAACATCAGAAAAACCATTCACATAATTGACCATATCAACAAGCAAACCAACAAAAATCACATGATTATCTCAATAGTTGCTGAAAAAGCCTTTGACAAAATACAACACCCATTCCTACTGAAAATACTAGAAAGTATAGGAATAGAAGGACCTTTCCTAAAAATAATAAACAGTTTATATCTAAAACCATAAACAAGCATCATATGCAATGGGGACAAATTAGAAGCCTTCCCAATAAGATCAGGCATGGAACAAGGATGCCCACTATCACCTCTATTATTTAACATTGTACTAGAAACACTAGCAGTAGCCATTAGAGAAGAAAAAGAAATTGAAGTTATTAGAATAGGCAGTGAGGAGACCAAGCTATCACTATTTGCAGATGATATAATGGTCTACTTAAAACATCCTAAAGAATCAACTAAAAAGTTAGTGGAAATAATCAACAACTTTAGCAAAGTTGCAGGATACAAAATAAATGCACATAAATCATCAGCATTTCTATATATTTCCAACACATTGCAGCAGCAGCAAGAGTTAGAGAGAGAAATTCCACTTAAAATCACCCTAGACAATATAAAATATTTAGGAATCTATCTGCCAAGACAGACACAGCAATTATAGGAACACAACTATGAAACCCTTTCCACATAATTAAAACTAGATCTTTGATCTCTTTTTCTTTTAGGTTTTTTTACTTGGTGATCTCATTAACTCCCAGGAGTTAAATTATCATCTCTATATCTAGCTCTAGTCATCTCCCAAGTTCCAATATCATATTGCAAACTGCCTTTTGGGAATCTCAAGTTGGATGTTCCATAAACATCTCAAACTCAAAATGTCAAAAATAGGACTCATTATCTTTTCCCCAAAACCTTCTCCTCTTCCAAATTTCTCTATTTCTATTGAAGGTGCCACCTTCTTTCGAGTCACTCAGGCTTGCAACTTGGTGTCATCCTGGATATTCTCATTCTCTCTATATATCTTATTCATTTCCAAATCTTCTCATTTCAGCATTTTTGAAATCAATTGGATGTATTTTCTTTTATTCACTCACAACAGCCAGTCTAGTTCAGGGCCTCATCACTTCTCACCTAGATTATTAAAATGGCTTTCTAATTGGTCTCTCAAGTATCTCTACACTCCAATCCATCTTCTACTCAGGTGACAATATGATTTTTCCAGAGCACAAGTCCAAGTATATCACCATCCACACAATAAATGCATGGTTCCCTATTACCTCCAAGACCAAATATAAAGTCCTCTATATAGATTTAAAATTTTTTTTAAAAAGCTGGTTCCTTACTATCTTTCCAGTCTTTTAATACTTTACTGGATGCAGATGCACTCCACAGTCTAACTACACATCATACTTGCTACTTAAACATAATATTCCATTTCCCTTTTTTATACCTTTCCATTGACTATCCCTATGACAATGTTGTTCTTCATCTATGACCAAGATCAGTTTATACTGGCTCTTGAGAGTTGATCATTAAATTTTCAGTGTGAACATATATTTACACTTCAGAAACCAGCAATTACTATAAACCAATATTTGATTTATTGTTTTGCTGTTAACTGGAACTTAAAGAAAGTGATGGAGGAAATTTAAATAACTCAACTTAAAAGATTACATTTAAAAAAAAGATTACATTTAAAAGTATATCAAATTTTTGAAAGCCAGTTTTTAAACATTTACAATCACAGTCTTGCTTCTATCATTTGGTTTTCCAAACTTTCCTTCAAAATTCAGCTCAAATCCAATCTGCAGAAAGCGTTTCCTAGTTCCCTTCACATGCTATTTGCTTTCTCTTCTGAGAATACCTGCCTACCCTGTGTTTATCTTACATTCCACTAGAACTTCAGTGAACTCTTTGAAGACAGGGATTGTTTTTGACTTCTTTTATATACTCTGCATTTATTATATTGCTTGGCATATATTAAGTGCTTTATAAGTGTTTCTTGACTGACTGACTGCTTATGTCAACCCAGTAGTATAAGTATAATTATAATTCACAGGGTACAGAGTAGCCTGGGACAGAGTTTAAGTGACTTGCTCAGGGTCACACAGTTAATATGTGTCAGAAGTACTACTTGAATTCAATTTTCCTTTGATCTCAATTATGATTCTATCTGTATGACATATTCCCCAACTAGATTATATAAGATACATGAAAGTAGGAATTTTGTATCTCCCACAGAACTTACCAGAATGTTTAACAAATTAGTGTCACACAAAAGTTTTCTTATATGAATTAAATTAAAATCAATTATGCCAAGTACTTAGCACCTACAAACATAATGTATTATATACACAAAGGTGTTTGGTTCTAACAAATGTAATTTGGTGTTAACGTACTTATTTACTCAGCTTTCTCATCTGTAAAATGAGGAAGATTGACTAGATGGTGTCTGAAGTCCTAACTTTGGGATAGATTTTTATGGTTCTGTGATCTCTGGAGCAAGAATGCTATCCAGTCGACTCCCAATTAGTCACATACGAATTATTCTATTTTCAGGGTTGATCAGAGACATTTCTCTAACCTGGTACCAAAAGGAGAGTTGACTGCCATGGTAGTTATGTGGCAAGGAAATTTCTGGTCCTATTTGCTGCATAAGGACAGTGGCTCCAGTCCACACTGGCATTACCTGGAACCATCTTATCTCTCATTACCCCTATTGATGGATCAGTGATTTATCTACTATTTTGAGCCATCAAAAGCATGGTCTTCCTCCATTATCTTGGATAATAAAGTGTACTATCCTTTATTTAGATTTTTAAGTAACCAAAGAGAAAATGACTTCTAGTACTTTGCAAGATAGCTTTCCTTTAACTGTAACTTCAGAAAAATGATTCATCCAAAACACATTTCCTCTGGTTTTTCTTAAGGACAAGAGTATTTAAAATTGGAGGCTGAGTGCCCAAAGGACAGAAGGTAGTATCCTCATTTCCATCCTTTGTGGGAGTCGTGAAGTTTCTCCAGATTTAGATAATGATGTGTGAATGTTCTAATTTCAAACCCTGGTTTTTGACAGAAAACGTACTCAGCTAAAAGTTCATGCTCACATTTGCATTCCTTACAGCATTTGCCATCCACATACGCAAGGGCAGACTTAGATGGACAATCAGGAAATGAACAGGCCAGTGCTTCACACTGGATGGTGCCATTCTAAGAAGAAAATAACACTTAAATAAAGTTGGACAAAATTCTTAGTTTCCCAGTCTTCAAGTATGTTTAATCTGCTCCATAAATATTAAACTGTTTGGTATACATTGAATTAAATTATAAATATAACTATTCTCTTGTTATTCCTGAATAGCATGAAAAATTTGGCAACTGTCTCTCTGAATCGGCTACATATATAAATATTTATCTCTTCCTCTCAAATCCATATCTAATGCCTTTCTCTCTAATATAGACAGACTTGCATATACATATATATTTGAAAGATATCTCTGTAACATATATCTATATGAAACAAGAAGATATCTAATCTCTTTCTCTCTAATATATGTATATATAAATATATATTTGTATGTGAATATATATTTGTATAAAAAACATTTATGTGTATGGAGAGAGAGCAGCCAGATATTGCAGTAGATCAAGCACCAGGTCTATAGCCAGAAAACTGAGTTCAAATCTGGCCTCAGATACTTATCAGTTGTATGACCCTAAGTAAGTCAACTAACCCTGTTTGCCTCAGTTTCCTCATCTGCAAAATGTGCTAGAAGAGGAAATGGCAAAACACTCCAGTATCTTTGCCAAGAAAACCCTAAATGGGGTCATAAAGTGTTAGACAGGAGTAAAACAACTGAAAAACACCAACCAATGTGTATTTGCATATTTTATACAGACATTTGAATTTGCATACAAATACATACTATATACAAGTATATACATATATTAGCATGAAAGAGATTAGATATATGTATCAGAAAGAGATTTTATATATTTTATGATGTTCCACTTGTAACAAAAAATAGACCTCTTTAATTATAAAAAAACAGAGTTATATATAGTCCCTTCTTTCTAATATGACTCATTAAACAAGTTAATGATTTATATTAAATAAATAAGATAGTGATCATTAAATAGGTTAATGATATCCTATATCATTTAGTCCAATTACAGAAGATTAATAAAAGCATAAAATAGCCCATGGGAAAGGCCTCGGGACAATCATTTTGGGAAATACCTAGCTAAATTATTTAAAATAAAACTCTGAATATTCACCAAAAATTCTCATTTAATGGTATTTTTACAAGTGATAGTTCTTTTATAACAAAGAAGGTGATTTGGGGGAGGACATTTGGAAGGGTTCCAGCTTTTGCTGCCAAGCCACCATCTTGACTCCACCTCCAAAAGGTGATTTTTTTTTTAAAGAAATGAAACTATCTGCATTGATATATTTGCTGGTAGAGTGTGACATTCTTAAGGAAATGCATCCTAAAATTTTTATAACTACATTGACTTCACAAATTTTAAAAGAAAAGCTAAATGGCAAATGGACACCTTAGACTCTACAAAAATTGCAGCCATACCATGCATGTGCAGTTCTTACAGCCATCCGTCCAGGATTCAGATTCTTGGTAGGTTGTACCCTTCATAGTACAGGTCTTTTCACAATAGCAGTGATCCAATTTATTCATCCTCTGCTCAGCATGGGATAGCTGTGGCATAAAAATGGGTTGAGTGCTCACCATTCCAGGTACTGTGGAAAACTTAAAACATTTTTCTTTGAGAAAAACCTTCCTTTTTAGAGTTATACCAAACCACCAAAGATATATTGAGGGACCTTCTCAATCCTAAACTCGGTGTTCTTCAGAAGAAACACTTTTTTAAATTTAAATTTTTAATATTTTTTCATTTTTTATATTTATCTTATTATTTTATCTTAAATTCTATTTCAGAAGTAATATATGTAACCAAGTCATCTGCTTAATTCTCGTTCTAATAAAGAATTTTTGTCAGATAACTAGGATTTGAATTTTTATGAGATTTTCTTTAAGTAGGGGTTTAGAATTGAAATTCTTTGTGATGAATACCAGATGTGACAAATGAAACTCAAGGGAACCCCAAGGATTTCCTAAATCCCAATCTTTGTTTGTGAAAGTGTTACCTTAGCTGATGTTTTAGCCAAAATGTCTTGCAGCTCCATTATTTTCTGTACAAGCCCATGGAAGTCATTACAAGTTGGACATGCTGGAATTACAAACACTACATTTATCAAATTGTATTTGCAAAAATTTTAATTTGGGTGTAGGTTGACACGTAATATTGTGGGAGCAGTTTGAATGCTGATTTGCAGGACAAAATTAAACAAAAAGTGTACCTTTCATTACACAGTTCAAGAATTAATAGACTTACTGCGATTAAGATCTGGACACTGAGTAATAAATCCTTGGGGCATGACAAGTAATTGCACATCTTGCATTATTCCCTGTATATAAAAAAAGGCAATATATATATATATATACACACACACATATTTCTGTAGCTGCATTGTATACAGAAATACATATTTAATTCTGTCAAATTGTGTTCAACATCAGAGTCCTCCATAAAATACAAAGAATACTGAGACAAAAACTACATGAGAAAATAATTTTTCTGAATACTTGATTTCCACAATCAGCCAAATCTAAAGAAAGACATGAAGCACGATAGGTCCCTACATTCTTATCAATAATATTTTTAAAGTTTTAAAATTAAAGGTAATGTTATAATTATGTGGCAATAGCTGTGAATCTGAGAATGTTATTTTAAGTGGGCCATTGTAGTACAACTTGAAAATTACCTATCAAAAAGCCAACTGATAGAGCAGCGAGGTAGCTCAATGGATAGATGGCCAGGCTTAGAGATGGGGGGGGGGGGTTGTGGGTTCAGATCTGGTCTTAGAAAGACACTTCCTAGCTGTGTGACCCTGGGCAAGTCACTTTACACCAAGTGTCTAGTCCTTACCACTTTTCTGTCTTGGAATTGATAATTAGTATTGATTCTAGGATGGAAAATAAGGGTTAAAATTTTTCTTCTAATGAAAAATAAAAGCAATTTGAAAGTCTTTTCTGATTTTAAAAATTCTGAAGTAGATAAAAACTTTTAAATGAGCTAAAATCAGCAAAAAAGTTAGGAATATATTACATATACACATATATATTAAAGACAAGCTATTGATCACATGGGTCGATGGGGATATGACTGGGGATGTAGATTCTAAATGATCAACCTAGTGCAAATATTAATAATATGGAAATAGGTTTTGATCAATGATACCTGTAAAACCTAGTGGAATTGCTCATTGGGTATGGGATGGGGGAGGGAAGAAGAGAGAGAAAGAACATGAATCATGTAACCATGGAAAAAATTCTAAATTAAACAAACAAATAAATAAATAAATGTTGGTGTTTTTTTTAAGAGACAAGCTATACACAATAGAGATGCATAGTTTCATGCATAATCTTATTTTTCTCCTTATATATGAAAGTATTATTTTGGAGATATAAAATGTTATAATTGGATAAAAGCAAAAAAAGAAAAAATGAGTTTTAAATACTATGCTTATTTAAATATTTTACATTTTTAAATTTTGCTTTATTTCTTATTTTAAAGTGTCCAAGTAATGACAATTATTAAGCAATCACTCATAAAAAGTTTACCAGTTAAATAAAATACAATTTTAAAAACAATAAAATGAGAATTTACCCTCCCTGTCTACAAAAAAGGAGAGCACAAATTGCTAAACTGAAAGAAATTCTACTTCTCCTGGTACATGTGTTTTCCATTCTTCATACTGAAGGAATTTACTTTAAGTGAATACTTATTTAATTTTTTTCCCTCCTGTAAAGCCTTACCTTAAAGTATCCATGCGCATCATTCCTTTGTCCTAGCCAAAATGTTGTGCCTAGAGGCAAATTCATGGAGGGTCTTTCTACCACTCTTTCATAAATTCTAAATAAAACAACAAAAAAAGAGGAAATGAAGCATTATACTTTATTTCTTGTTTTTATCTATAATGCCTCAATTACTGTATGGAATAAATTTTTACTTACTTATTGCAATCCACATGTAAAATCAAATGTGAGGCACTAATGGCTAAGGAGAGTCTATGCCACTTATCATCAGCCAAAATATAAGGAAACACTTCAGTTTGTGTTTGCTGACTGCTTGAATGATAATGCAACCTGATTTCATTTCGATGACCGCTACTTTCCAGTTCCAGGTATCTGTAGCATAAATGAAGAATTGCATTGTATACTATCCTTATCACAAGAGAAATATTTTATATCATAATCAATGAGAAACAGAATTTTTTTAAATCAAGGTCAATAAGGCTTTTTAGCCCAGAGAAGAAAAGGTAGAGGGTCACCCTAACAAAATAATCATGCTAAAGTTATTAAAGGGCCATTATATGGAAATGAGAAACCTCTACATCTTCTTCACTTTCATTCAGTACAGAAGAAGAAAATAGACTTGCTAGCAAAAATGAATTTAGGTTGGATTCACTTCAACAAACATCATATAAATAGGTAAAAAAAATTATTGATTTTTAAAAATTAGAAACTAAACATATAGAAGTTGTTTAATCTCTTCTGGTAAGAATTTTTTTAAGTTAGATAGTAACGTATATATATATACGTATATATATATATATAACAAAATCTGGAATTTTGTCCAGAAACAACTATGTAGATTAGGTTTCTTCTAGGCTTTGTGATCTAGTAATTAGTAGGTTTGTAGTTGATTAAATCAAATAGTGAATTAATTGAGCATAAAGAATTTTCAGTTATTGGCATTCTTCTGAAAATTACATCAACTATTCCATAATTAGATCTGTCATTTCTCAAGATATGTTAATGCTAAATCTCTATTGGAATTTGTGTAATATGTGCCATAATTAAAAATTATATATCAATATCATAAAATATTTTCCATAATGAAAGTATAGATATTACAACTAGACTTGTAATTTCATTGGCATAGGGAACTTTCAGAAGAGGAAATTCCTTCTACCAGTGAAAGTCAGATTATTTTCAGTTTGTTGTTTTAGAGAGTTCTGAAGCACTGAGAGCTTAAGTGTCTTATTTGGCACAGAAATACATATTATATATCTGAGATAGGATTTGAACCAAGTGTTTCCTGGCTTTGAGATCAGCTCTCTATCCACTATATCCATTATATATTCAACATCACAGTAGCATTTTCTTTTTTTTGTAGATGGCAATTTTTTAACTTTTTAATTTTTTTCAGTTACAGGTAGAAACATTTTCTTAACAATTGTTATCTGACATTTTATAATTCAGATTCTCTTCCTCTATCCTTCCCCATCTCTCCCCAAGGGTGTAAATAATCTGATATAATTTACACCAGTGATGTCATGCAATATATATTTCCATATTCCTCACACCATGGAAGAAGACATGTATTTCATATACTATAAAAAACTCATGAAGGAAATGAAGTAAAAAATAGAATGCTTTGATATGCAATCAGGTTCCAACAGCTCTTTCCTTGGCTGTTTATAGATTTTTTCATCATAAGTTTCTTGGGGTTATCTTGAAGCTATTATGATCAAAATTATCTTGAGAGACTGATTTTGGGGTAAGAATCTAAGTTTATTCATTGTAACAGGTTTACTGGTTAGACCAGCATCATAACTGATAAAAGGATATAGGTGTCCAAGGCTCTCTTGCAACCAGGGACAACCTGAGCTGGGTCAAGCAGTTTAATAAATAGATTTTTAGAAGCTCATTATTCAGTGCCTTCCCTGATGATTCCAAAACATCCCCAATTGGTGACAGCTAATCAAGAGGTTGTCCATCAACCTCCCCATAGCTATAGGTGGATAGGTCCTGTACATCAGAAAAGGGCCTTCTCTTCTTCATTTTTTAACAAAACTTTGTTAAAAATGAAGATATTCTTTGGGATTCCCAAGGACAAATACAAAAAAATAGCAGATTAGATGGTATCTCAAAAGAAGGAAAGTGAAAAAAAAATTCCTTTGGTATGGATACAGAATCTATTAGTTCCTTCTCTGGAAGCAGATGGCATTTTTTATCATGAGTTCTTTGGGATTATTTTGGATCACTTTATTGCTGAGAATAGCCAAGTCCTTCACAGTTGTTCATTGGATAGTATTCCTGTCACTGTATACAGTGTTCTACTGCTTCTGATTATTTCATTGTCCTTCAGTTTGTCTATGATTTCTGAGCTCCTCTTGCTCATCATTTCTTAAGCTCCAATAGTATTTCATTATAATTATATAAAAGACTTATTCAGCCTTTCCCCAATTGATGGGTATCTCCTCATTTTCCAATTCTCTGCTCCCGCAAAAAAAAGAGCTGCTTTAAATATTTTTGTAGATAAAGGTCCTCTTTTTTGTATCTTATTTCTCTGGAATACAAAGCTAGTCGTGGTATTGGTGGGTCAAAGGTTTACATTGGCTCTGGAAGCAGGGCACTCGCTCACTGACCAGACATGGACCCAGGCTGTGGCTGTGGCTGAGGAGGAGTGAGTATACCCTAGTAAATGCAGCCACAGAGGGGCAAGGATCCTACTGGTTGTAGTCATTAACAATGAGCAGAGTCTCTAGTTTGGATTCCAGGGGGAAAGGGCAAGTTGACACAAGGAACACAGAGAAGTATCTGAGGTCACTCATAGACCAAGGTGTGAGCCAGGGGAGCAGTGGCCATACCTAGCCTTGGACACTGGAAGAAGGAAGAGCTTCTTGAAACCCCAGAAAATGCTCAGAAAACAATAGCATGAAAGACTTGAAGTCTGAGATATTCCTAATGGGAAAATGTTACTTATAGCTCTTTTTTTTTCCTTTTTAAAAATTTATTCATTTTTAAGTATTTTTCCATCGTTACATGATCATGTTCTTTCCCTCCCCCTTTCCCTCCTCCCTCCCAAAGCCAACAAGCAATTCCACTGGGTTATACATGTATTATCACTCTACTTATAACTCTTAAGAACTTTGTCATTATTAGTAAATAAACATAAATGCAAAATAGAGGATACAAGAGAAAATTGACTATGATGATATAACAAGCCCCCATTTCCCCCAAAAAAAATTAAGGGGAGGGAGAATATTGCACTGGGAGAAGAGGGAAGTAAGAGGTAGAATAAATTAGAGTTATTACAGTGGAAGGGAAAGTAGGAAGTGGGTGGTGGGCAACACTTAAAACTTACTATCATTGGAATTGGCTCAAAGACGAAATAACATCCATACTCAATTGCATATAGAAATCTATCTTATCCACAGGGAGATAGGAAGGGAAGAGGATAGGAAAAGGAGGGGGGAAAATTGAAGGGAGGGCATATTGGGAGAGATGGGAGTCAGAAGCAAAAATATGAGAAGGATCAGTTAAAAGGAGAAAGATAAAAAGAGGAAAAAAGATGGAGGGAAATATACAATTAGTAATTGTAATTATGAATGTGAATGTGATGAATTCATCTATAAAACAGAAGCAGATATTCTGAGTGGATTAAAAAATACAGTCTTACAATATATTCTTTACAAGAAACATATTTGAACCAAGTCGAAATACACAGAGCACACAGGTAAGAGGATGGAGCAGACTCTATTATACCTCAGCTGAAATTAAAAATAAAAGCGGGGACAGAAATCATGATATCAGACAAAACAAAAGCAAAAATGGATCTATTCATAAGAGATGAGGAAGGAAGCATCTTGATAAAAGGTACCATAGATAATGAAGTAATAGCAATATTAAATATAAATGCACCAAATAGTATAGCATCTGAATTTGAAAAGAAATTAAATGAGCTACAGAAGGAAAACAGGCAGTGAAATTATACTAGTAAAGGACTTACATTTTCCTCTTTCATAACAAGAAAAATTGAGCCAAAAAATAAATGAAGTTAAAGAGGGAATAAAATTTTAGAGACGTTAGATATGATACACCTTGAAGAAAACTGAATTAATATAGAACAGATACATCTTTTCTCAGTGGTACATGGGACCTACACAAAAACTGACCATGTATTAGGGGATGAAAACCTCACAACAAAATGCAGGAAATCAGAAATATTAAATGCATCCTTTTCAAATTATAATGCAATAAAAATTATATTCAGCAAGTGGCTGTGGAAAGATATATTAAAATGAATTGGAAACTAGATCATCTAATCCTAAAAATGAATCAATGAACAAATCATAGAAAGAATGAACAATTTCATGAAAGAGAATGTCAACAATGAGACACTGTATGAAAATTTATTGGATACATCCAAAGCAATACTTGAGGAAAATTTTATATCTTTCAATGCTTATATCAATAAAGCAGATCAATGAACTGAGCATGCAACTAAAAAATAAAACTAGAAAAATAACAAATTAAAAATCCCCTGTTAAACAACAAATTGGAAATTCTGAAAATCAAAGGTGAAATGAGTTTAAATTGAAAGTAAGGAAATTATTTAACTAAGAAATAAGTTAAGGAACTAGTTTTATTTTTTAAAAAAAGATATACTATTTGTTAATGTGATTTAAAAATAAAAAAAGAACATCAAATTACCAGTATCAAAAATGAAAAGGGTATTAAAGCAATTATGAGGAGTTATTTTATCCAGTGATATACCAATAGATCTGGTAATCTAAGTGAAATGAATGAATATTTACAAAATTATAAATCACTCAGAATAAAAGAAGAGAAAATAGAATACTTAGATGACCCCATCTTAGAAAAAGAAATTGAACAGGTCATTAATGAAATCCTTAAGAAGAAAACTCCATAGACAGATGGATTCACAAGTAAATTCTACCAAACATTTAAAGATCAATTAATTCCAATACTAAATAAATTATTTGAGAAAATTGGCAAAGAAAGATTCCTACCAAATTCCTTTAATGACACAAATGTAGTGCTGATACCTAAACCAGGAAGAGCAAAAACTGAAAATTATAGAACAATTTCCTTCATGAATATCAATGCAAAAATTTTAAATAAAATGCTAGCAAGATTATATCAATAAATCACAAGGATCATATGCTATGATCAGGTGAGATTTATACCAGGAATACAGGACTGGTTCAATATTAGGAAAACTGAAAGCATAATTGACCAAATCAATAACAAAACCAACAGAAATAAGGTGATTATCTAAGTAGATGTAGAAAAAACTTTTGATAAAAACAATGCCCATTCCTCTTAGAAATACCAGAAAACAGAAATAAATAGAATTTTCTTAACATGACAATATCCAAAACCAAGAACAAGTATTATCTGTAATGTGGATAAACTAGAAGTCTTCCCAATAAGATCCTGAGTGAATCAAGGATGCCCATTATTACCACTAGTATTCAATATTGTACTGGAAATGTAGGTATAGCAATAAGAAAAGAAAAAGAAATCAAATGAATTAGAATAGATAATGATGAAATGACTATTATTCTTTGCATATGATATGGTAATATTCATAAAGAATTCTAGAGACTCAAATAAGAAATTAGTTGAAATAGTTAATAACTTTAGTAAAGTTGTAGGATATAAAATAAACCCACATAATTATCATTATTTTTATATGCTACCAAATAAGTCTCTCTGCAAGAAATAGAAAGCAAAATTCCATTTAAAATAATTCTAGATAATATAAAATCCCTAGAAGTCTAGTTGCCAAGGCAATCCCAGGAATTATTTGAATTTAATTACAACACATTTTTCATACAGATAAAGTCAAACCATAATTATAAAATCCTTTTTACACAAAGTCAGTTTTAAATAATTGAGAAATATTCATTGTTCATAGATGGGCAGAGCCAAAATAATAAAAATGACAATCCTACCCAAACTAATCTATCTATTCAATGCCATACCAACTAAATTACCCAAAATTATTTTATTGAGCTAGAAAAATAATAACTAAATTCATTTGGAAGAACAAGAGGTCAAGAATATAAAAGCAATTAAAGAAAAAAGTCTAAAAGAAACAGGTCTAAAAGTATTACAAAGCCATAATTATCAAAACTATCTGGTACTAAGAAATAGAAAAGTAGATCAGTGGAACAGAATAGACATACAATAAACAGTTGTAAAAGATTATAACTTTCTCTTTGACAACAGAAAAGATCCAAGTTTGGAGATAAAAATTCACTATTCTTGGTAAAAATTGTTGGGAAAATTAGAAAGCAGTGTGGCAAAAACTAGGTGCAAACCAAAATCTTACAAGAATTACCATGAATGATAAGATCAAAATGGATTTGTGACATAGTTGTAAAGGGAGATAACATAAGCAAATTAGAACAGGTAACATTACCTATCAGATTTGTAGAAGGGAGAGGGACTTATGAAAAAACAAGAAATAGAGAGCATTGGGGAGATGTAAAATGGATACTTTTTATTCAATTCAATTTTAAAAGGTTTCATATAAATAAAAATAGTTTAGTCAAGGTTAGAAGGAAAGGAATAAGTTGGGGGAAGAGGTTTATAAATAGTTTATCAAATAGATGTTGCATATCTAAAATACATAGAGAATTTTTTTCAGATTTATAAGAATATGAGCCATCCCCCAAATGACAAGTGGTCAAAAGATATGAATAGAGTTTTTTGGATGAAGAAATCAAAACCATTTATAGATAAGTGAAAAAATGCTCTAAAGAATTACTGATTAATCAAAATAAGTCTGACATATCATTTCATACTTATCAGATCGACTAAAATCATAAGAGGACAAAATGACAAATGTTGGAGGGGATACGGAAAAATGGGGACACTAACACACTATTATTGGACTGGCTCTACATTTTTGAAGGCAACTTGAAATTATGCCCAGAGTTCTAAAACTGTATACCTTAAATCCAGTAATAGTACTGTTGGGGTCTTTTCCTCAAGTGATCAGGGGAGAAGGAAAAAAAAAACCTTGCGTGTTCTAAAATATTTATAGCAGCGAAGATGTTATTAATTGTGTTAGGAACTATACAATACATAGATTACTGTTCATTTTAATAGCTTCAAAACAATCTTCAATGTATTAAATCTTACTTTGGTTTATTTCTGTTTAAATTCCTCAATTACATAACAATATATAGTAAAAATGAAGGTGACAGAGGAAGTGACACTTACCTTTTATCTAAGTGATGAATAGATAGAATAACACCTGAATTTAACTGAATTTGTTTTAAAGTCACCAAAACGGTAAATTCATGTTTATTTCTTAACTTCTGAAAAAACTGTTCAGCTGTAGCAATGGATGCTTTTACACTCCTTGATGTATCTAAAAATAAAACAAAAAAAAATACTAAGTATAGTCTAGAATTTGTCTTTATATTAGTATACAACAAATTTTAAATTTTTGTTGAATAATGATTTACACAGAACAGGCTAGTGCTTCTATTATCAAATATTTTAAACTAGACAACAGGTTCAAAAAACAATGAACATTAACGTCTCTGACTAAGAGCCAGTCCATGATATCATATTTTATTTTTCAAGAACAACAAAATCTGTTTGAATAGCTCCAAGATGTAGAAATATTTTGACTCATGTAAAGGATTCTGTGGCTCTCATTTGTCATACATGTATGTTCTTGATGTCTTCCTTAATGTTCTTGATACAGAAAACTGGATTTAAAACAGTTCTATTTTGTTCACCATTTCCTTTAGACAGAAGACTTCCTTTAAACAGAATTAAAGATGATTAATCACTCATATCCTTTAGTGTTTCTGATTTTTAAAAAATAGTATCTACTTGATGCAGATGAAACATGAAGATAATATCATCTCTTCATAGTTGTTGAATATATATTCCTATATATAATGTATGTATGTGTGTATTGCACATATATGTATATATGTGTGTATATATAGATGTATACATGCATATAGATATATAAACACATGTATTTCCTTCTATCTTGATGTAAGTTATGATACTTTAATGCATAATCTCTTGGCCAAGGGAGTTTTAGAAAGGAAAACAAAAAATCTCATTCGATATCCACACAGTCTTAGAACAGAGAAATGAAAGATAAAACACCCAGGTAGAATGATGGAGCTACATTAGGCAGTTGTCAGGGAGGGAGGAACACTTCTGGCTCTCCACTAAATGTGCATAAAATTCTCCACATGGTCATATTTGGGTATAAGGAAAGCCTTGGTGTTGGCTAACAAATTTTGAGGTAATTACTTGGAGGAGGAGAAACAAGAAGGGCAAATCTGATTCCAAACACAATTCAAATGTACATCAAGAGTCCTTGATTCCTGAACTCTTTGATGAGTCATAGTGAACGTATCGTTAGCACTGCTGAATTTGAGAGTTTTCACATTTTATCCTATCACAACACTATTAAGTAAATAGGGATGATCAATATGATATCCATCATCAGTCAAAGAATGAAAGAGAAGTTGGATGATTTATGTAAAATCATATGTCAAGTTAGGAGTGAAACTGAAATAAGTTCTCATGATTCATATTCAGTGTTCTATTAGTTATCACCCATCTTTGCTATTTGTATTACATTCTTCATGCATCTGTAACTGCCAACTGTTCATCATTTGTCAGATCCAGAAACTGAGGTCCTTCTGGGCTAATTAAATAATCCTTATTGCTATGAATTTCTTCTAATTTACTTTTTAAAAAAAACTCTTACCTTCTGCATTAGAATAAATACTATTTATTGGTTCCAAGGCAGAAGAGTGGTAATGGTTAAGCAATGGGGGTTAAGTGACTTGTTCAGAGTCACCCAGCTAGAAAGCATCTGAATCCAGATTTGAACTCAGTATTTCCTATCTCTAAATTCTCAATCCACTTAGCTGCCCCCTCCTAATTTACTTTGAAGATAAGTTCTTTTTTAAATTTAAAACAATGTGACCTGGATTTATTTTATTTAGAATGATCGCATAGAAACAAAATTATGTCTTATCAATGAGGGACTATATAGATGGACACTATGAAACTTTTGGAAAAATCGGTTGACCCACTTAATACTAATTGTGATTAAAAAATAGATGGTTGAGTAAAATTAGAAGTTATATTTTAAAAAATATTTTATCTATCTTCTTTAAATGATTTCATCGACTCCATATCTTTTATTACTCACTGTGTCAAATAAATTTCTGAGAGTCAGTGTTTTAAATATTAAAAATCAATGTAATCAACCTAGTAATAATGAATAAATTAATGATCAATGGTCTCTCTAGGTAACCAAAGACCAGGATACAGTGTCCTGGGTCATCTTAAATGTTCCTTCTGTCTTCCTGACAGCTTATGATTGAGCCTTCCCTGCAGGCAGAAAAGACAGTTTTAATTGGTGAATACTTTAAAGTGAATTAAGAGCATTCAGCTTCTCTCATGCAATATTGATTTCTACAGCACTGAACATTCCTTTTGTCATCAGACACATCGATAGTTGAGCTTCCTTTTGGCTTTGGTCCAGCTGCATCATTCTTTCTGGAGCTACCTGTAGTTGTCTTCTGCTCTTCCCTAATAACATGTTGGACACCTTCCAACCTGAGAGGTTTATCTTTTGATGTCACATCTTTTATCATTTTAATACTATCCATGGGATTTCCTTGCTAACAACACTGGAAAGATTTGTCATTTCCTTCTCCAGTGCATCACCTTTTGTCTAAACTCTACACTATAACCTGTCTGTCTTGGGTAACTCTACACAGCAGAGCTCAGTTTCCTTGAGCTATACAAACCCCTTCACCATAACAAGGTGGAAGTTTTTTTTCTCAAAAATCATTTTCTTTATTTACACACAGCATGAAGTATGAACTTTTTCCCTTGAAAAATAAGAGTTCGTTTCACATCTTTCCTCAAACTTAACTGAATAACATCTGAAGTAAAATCACAACAGGAAATACTTTCACCACTTTGAGAATTTGGGAATTTTTTATCCAAATGATTTTATTCCTCAACAATATTTTAGCATGAATTATAGAATTATAGCTTTGGGGGAAAGTACTGAAGGTGAGAATAAAATGCAAATTTACTTAAATGGAATCTTTAACTACTTATACCATTTTTTGTTGTAGATTTTTAAAAAAAAATTCTACTGCCTTTTCTCCCTAAATACTCCAATTAATGACTAATAAAATCAAACAAGGATCCATGTCATACTTGAGAAAACTGAGACAAACTCCAATATCATGCTCAGAATGACTCAGCTAGTAAATGACTAAAGCCAGATCTGAACCCTGGTCTTTCTGTCTCCAGGGCCAGCATTCTATCCACTGCACCACCATCTGCTTCTGATGAATCAATTCATTTTTAGATACATACATCTATATAAAATGATGTAAACTCTCATCAAAGATATTTGATAACAAATTTTTTTCCTATTCAACCATTTTTCTTCTTATTGGAAACACATTAATTTCATTTGTGCAGAAACTTTTCAACTTTCTATAACTGAAATTTTTATCTTTTGTATTTGCTACCATCCCTTGCTCAGTTAAGAATTCATACTATACTTAGAGCTGTAAAAAGCAGATCATTTTCTAATTTTTATAATATGAAATTTAATGAACATAAATATTGAGATCACTTCTCTCTTGTAAATTTATTGTGGAATATGGAATAGATACACCTACTATTTTTTTTGTTATCAAACTTCTTTGCAATTTTCCCAACTATTTTTTATCAAATAGGAAGATTTTCTCTCTGTTTTTTTTTTCATTTCTGGATTACAAAAAATTGGATTATTCAGTTCCATTATTTCTGAATTAATCTTGTCTAATCCATTCCATTGGCCAGTAGTCACACAGTTAGTTAGTGTCTGAGGCTGGATTTGAACTCAGTTCTTCCTCATTCCAGACCCAGCACTTTATCCACTGAACAACCTAGCTGACTCAGAAACAAATGGAGGTTAAGTAATCTCTGTATTAATCTACTAAAGAAGGAAATGGTGAAACCTTCCAGTATCTTTGCCAAGAAAACTCCAGAGTAAGCATGGTCCATTGAGTCATGAAGAGTCAGACATAAAATAACCGAAGAACTTCCTGACTCTGGGTTCGGTGCTCTATTCACAGAGCCACCTAGCTGATTCCTTCTATATTGAAAATTTTCAGATAATTTTCAAGTACTATTTCTTCACACTAAGATGTTCAATTTTTATTTTTTGTTTATTTGTTCATTTTACTTTTCTGGGTTCTTCTGGGAAGATTGTGAACTTTAAGTTATGTCTTCCTGCCCTTCAAGATCAATATATTTTGCTTTTATGGAGATCACATGTTCTTTTAATGTAGTTGTTTTCTGTTTCTCTTTTCCCAACAAGTCCTTTAATACAATTATATCTATATTTCCAAGCTGTTGTTCTTCTTTGCTTCTTTAAAGAGACTTGCCACTTTAAACTTAAATGTTTCTATTCTGGTAATTATCTCTACTATGTAGACTATAAATTCTATTTATTTCAATCTGACTACTTTTCTCATTATTCTGATTTCTCTCTTGACTCATTATGCTGTGCTTCCATGTTCTCTATGTGATTTATCAGATGATAGTTCAATTTTCTCTGCCTTGCAATATTCATTTGGAGATATTTATAATCTTTCAGATGTCTCAGTAACCATGTAAGTAAGATTCCTCTACTTTAGTGACTCCGTTCTCCCTTCTCCAGTTGGAGAGAACCTTTATTCCATTCTCAGTCATGCTTATGACTTTACAAATTTCCACACAATTTTCCAACCCAGGATAGCTTCACCCTCAAACTCCCAACACTCCCATTTTTAGCTCCCATTTTTGTGTTGCCTTCACCCCCTAGAATGTTGGCTCCTTTCAAGCAGAGAATGTCTTTCTTTTTGCTTGCAAAGTCCCTCAAAATTACAAGTATTTGATAAATTCTTTTGACTTTATTTATGATGTAACTTTTTAATTGAAATCTAATTATGGCAGATATTTTTCCAGTTTTTTCACCAAATACTAACTCCTTATTCTAGTAGGTGGGATCTTTGCATTTGTCAAACACTAGACTACTGTTATTTTACTTCCCTAGATTACCTCCCAGGCTTTTTGTGAGGATTAAATAAGATAATATTTGTAAAGAGCTTAGCATAGTGCCTGGCACATAGTAAGTGCTATGTAAATGCTAGTTATTATTATTACTATTATTGTTATCCATATAGGTTGGGTACTAGGTTGTAATTTGTTCCACTGATTAAGTTTTTTCTTTTTAATCAGAATTAATATGTTTTTTATTTAATACAAATGGTGTATTTTGTAAAAATTTATTTTGGTGTGTTCTTATAGTATCACTTTTGTTATCAATATGATCTAGTTAATAATACCTACAAATAACACTAATTTGGTCAATTTTTAAAAATACTGAAACAACCTCGAATTCCTCATATAATTCCAACCTGGTGACAGTATATGATTTTTTTTCATATGAGGCTATAGATGTTTTCAGCTAATTCCTAAGGTAATAGGAAAGCTATGTTTTATTTTCAATTTCCATTATATAGTCAATAAATATTAACTATCTACTATGTCCAAGGCACAAATATCATTGGTGTTTTAGGCCTATAATTTAATATCTACATTTTAATTCTTAGGCTTAGGTATTAAAACAATATTTTATTATAGAAGTAATTTTTGTACACATTTATATGATATTAGGGTTAAATATTATTAAATGTTTCATAGAATTCACTTGAAAATACATCTGATACTCTCTAGGCTTTGACACTGTTGTTCACTTCTCCTTAATACTCTCTTCTCTCAAAATGTTCAGGTCTCCAGTCTTTCTTGTTTCTCCTCCTACCTTTCTGACTGCTCCTCCTCTGTCTCTTTTGCTAGGTCTCCTTCCAGGTCACAGCCTCTAGTTATAGATTCTGTCCTGGTCCTTCTACTCTTCTTCCACTATATTGCTTCACTTGGTGATCTCATCAGTTCTCATGCATTTAAATACCATCTCTATGATGGTGATTCTCATATCTACCTATCTTACCCCAAATTCCCCACTAGATCTCCAGGCTAGCATCTCCAATTGTCTTTCAAGTATCTTGAAATGGATGTCCAGTAGTCACCTTAAACTCAATATATCCAAATTCTGAGGGACTGATGACAAAGAATGCTACCCACCTCCAAAGAAAGAATGGTGGCAGTCAGAATGCAGATGGGAGCACAAAATTTTTCAGTTGTTTATTTGGGTTTATTTGGGGAGGGGTTGGGTTTTATGACTACTCACAAAAACGAATGATGTGGAAATGTGTTTTGTGTGATAATACATGTATAAACCAGATCTAATAACCTGCTAGCACCAGGAGGGGGAAAGGAAGAGAGGAAGGGAGATAAGTCCTGTCATATAATTTAGGAAAACTTGTGTGGAAATTTAATATTACATGTAATTGGTAAAAACAAACAAACTCAATATGTCCAAAATAGAATTCTCTCTTTCCTCCTAAACCCTCATTCCCTCCTACCTTTTCTATTAGATAGAAGGCAACATCATCCTCTTAAGCCTTCAGGGTCACAATCTAAGACTGGACTCCCATTTCTCATCCTCCTGTATCTATTCGTTGCCAACATCTGTTGATTTCATCTTTGCATCATCTCTCCAATATATCCCTTTTTCTTCTCTGACATTGTCACCACCAGAGTGGTGGTAGTCTCTCACCACCTCAAGCCTGGATTATTTTAATAGCTCAATGTTAGGTCTGCCTGATCCATCTCTCTCCAACTCTGATCCATCCTTCATTCAGCCACTAATGTGATTTTCCTAAGGACCATTCGTGTTCCCCTCCTGCTTAAAAAAATTCTATGGGCTCCCTATAGCCTCCAGGAACAAATACAAAATGCTCTATTTGGCATTCAAAGTCTTTCATAATCTTGCCTCCTTTTCCAGTCTTCTTACCCCTTATTCCCTGACATGTGTTCTGGCTATTCTATACTCTACCTCTTGTCTCCAGGCATTTTCTCTAGTTGTCTCACAGAAAATACTCAGAGATGGGAAATGGAGAATCTTGTTTGAGGAACAGGAAAGAGGACAGTGTTATTAGATCAAAATGTACGTGATATAAGATATGAGAAGACTGGAAAGGTAAGGGGGAATTCGTGAAGGGCTGAAACCTGGAAGTAATAGAAAGCTTTTGGAATTTATAGGGTAAGAGAATGACCTAATCAGACCTTCTCTTTAAAAATAAAGTCACTTTGGCAGTAGAATAGGGAATAGATAGACCACAAATGGAAAGAAGCTTGAGTCTTCTCCCATTATCCACGGGCAATATATTGCAATAAGGGACTGTTCTAGACTCATGGCATTGTGCTGAAAGGAACCACAGAAAAGAAACCAATATTAACATTAAACTAACATGCTCCAAACGCCTTTTATGACTCTAAGTTCATAAAATGTAACCAAAAATATAAGAAGATATGGTAACAAAATAGTATCAGGAGACTTTAATGTAGTTCTCTCAGTTTGGGACAAACCTAACAAAAATAAACAATAGCAAAAATTGGACAAATTACTGGAGTAACAGTAATTTTTATAAAAAACTGACCATGTTTTAAGTTAGGATTATGTTTTGAATAATTTTCAAAAAAGCAGTAATAAACACATTCTACACAAATTATATAATATGATGAAAACAGTAATCAGTTCAAGGAGCATTAAACAAAAGCTTTAAAAAAGGTTTACAGAACTGAGAAATTTTTCACTAAGTTAATGAAAAAAGAGAAGAGAATCTTATCTACAAAACTATAAAGAGGGTAACAAAATAGGGCTCTTAATTGAACTTCAAAAAATGAAACAGAATTAGGTCTAATGAAAATTCTAAAATATATATATATATATGTATATATATATGTGTAGTGCTGATAAATTCAGAGAATTCCATCAAGCTTATTACATAAATGACTCTAAAAACTTGAGAAAAATACTCCTCCACCAAACTCCTTTTTATAATATATACTCCTATTACATCAGAGAAGGATAAGGAACAATACCATTAATGAAAATCAATTAAAAAGTTTAAATCAATTAAATCAATTAAAATCAATTAAAAAGTTTAAATAAAATCCTTTCAAACAAACTACAGAAATTCATTTAAGAAATCATTCATTATGACCAAGGTAGATTCATACAATAGATGTACAGATGGTTCAACACCAGAAACAATTAAAATAATGATATTAAAATCAAAAGCATTCAGAACCATATGGTTATCTCAATATATGAAGAAAAGGTCTTTTTTTAAAGTACAGCACTCATTTATGTTTGAAATGCTATAAAATATAGATATAAAGGGACTTTTTTCATATAATAAAAGTATCTATCTAAAACTCAGAGCAAGCATCATATGCAGTGGGGAAACACTAGAAAATTTCCAAAAAAAATATGGAAATAAAGAAAGGGTTCCTATTATCCCAAATACTATTTCATATTGCTAGGAATAAGAAAAACAAATTCTAAAGGAGCAAGGATAAACAAAAAGCAGATACTACAAAAAGCAAAACGATGGCATTACGGTTTACTTAGAAAATACTAGGCAATCAGTTAAAATTCTAATTAAATCCAGTTAAGGCAATTAATAGCTTCAGCAAAGTTTCAGGCTACAAAATAAGCCTTCAAAACTCAACCGCATTTCTAAATAATAATATTACTATAACAGTAACAAAATTTAAAAGATAGTTATAGAAAGAGAAATCTGATTCCAAATAACTATAAGACATGAAATATCTGGGAATCAGTCTACTAAATTACACACAGTATTAGCACATATTCTATTACAAAGTGCTTGTAAAAGAAATAAAGAACAATTTAAATAGATAGAAAACTATTCAGTGCCCATGGGTGGTCCATACAAGCATAATAAAAAAGAATTTACAAATCTGCCAAATTTAACTTATAATTTTAATGCTGTATCATTCAAACAATCAAATGGTCACCTTACAGAACATGATAAATGACAGAATTCATTTGGGCAAAGACAAGATCAAGAATAACGAGAATAAAAGGGGGAAATCAAGGACAAAAATGGAAAAACATTTCTAGCCCCTCAAAATATGTTATAAAGCAGTAGTCCTCAAAATATATCCTGATCAAGGGAGAATTAGAAACAATGGAATAAAACAAACCAGTCTTTAATAAACTGGAAAACAGGAACTTATTGTGAAAGAACACCATTTGATAAAAACATCTAGGAAATCTGGAAAAGTCTGGTTTAATGCCATATCTCATAAAGTAGATATGTGACCCGAATATTGAATATCATATTATTTTTTTTAAATAGAAGAAGAGATCATACACCTTTCGCAACTAGAAATAGGAGATGTATTATTTTTCTTAAACCCTTACCTTCTGTCTTAGAATCAATACTGGGTATCAGTTCCAAAGCAGAAAAGCAGTAAAGGCTAGGCAATGGGAAGGGTCACACAGCCAGGAAGTGTTTAAGGCACATTTGAACCCAAGACCTCCCATCTCCAGGGCTGACTTTCAACCCACTGAGCTACCTACCTGTCCCTAAGAGAAGTATTCTTAACCAAACTACAGAGAAAAGTTATTTCAAAAGAAAAAAAGATAAGATTTGGATTCCGTGACATTATAAAACTGTTGCAGAAATAAAATTAATTAAGCTAGAAAAAGAGGAAGCAAAATCAAGCAGGAAGAAAAAAATACAAAATCCTTGGATAAGGCTTTGCTATCCAAGATATACAGAAAACTAACAAATATATGTAATCAAATGTTATTCACTAATAGATAAGTATTCAAAGGTTATAAGTAAATAGCTCTCAAAAGAACCATTAACAACCACATGAAGAATGCTTAAAATCACTAAGGTAAATCCAAAATCAAAACAGTCCTGAGATTTTCCCTCACATCCTACAAATTAGCAAAGATGACAAAACACAGAAACTTAGTAAAGATTGGTGGAATTGTAGGGCACACTAATATAGAGTTGATGGAGCTTTGAATCAATATAAGCATTTTGAAAAGCAATTTGGAAATATGCAAATAAAGTATCCATATCCTTTGATCCAGAGATTCCATTACTAAGCTTTTTTTTCTGTAATTTTATTTTTTTAAACATTTATTAATATTCATTTTAACATGGTTACATGATTCATGCTCCTACTACTAAGCTTTTATACTAAGGAGAAATCATAAATGAACAACTCATATACACAAAAATAAAGCAGCATTTTTGGTGATAGCAAAGAACTAGAATCAAAGTAGATGCCCATTGATTAAAGAAAGGTTAAACAAATTATTATATATCAATATGCAATAGACTATTACTCTAAAGGAAAATCTAGGTTTTGTTTTGATTTAGATTTCTGTTATTATTAGTGATGTCAAGCATTTTTCATGTGGTTGCTCAAAGAATGATGAAAATGACAAAAAGAATTTTGGAAAGATGTACATATTGTTAAGAATGAAATATGTAATGCCAAGAAAAACAACATACACAATAAACTACATTGTAAACAGAAAGAATAACCATAATATTAGAAGATGATACCCCACCCCAATTCTTCAATGTAATGTGGTTCAAAGCATATGTACTTTTTTTTTTACTTTTTCAATATATTGATTTGTTTGGGTGGATTTTTTCTCTTGTTTTTTCTTGTTTTTTCTTTAAAAATATTACTCGTTGGGAGCACCTAGATGGCTCAGTGGATTAAGAGCCAGGCATAGAGATGGGAGGTTCTAGGTTCAAATCTGACCACAGAAACTTCCTAGCTGTGTGGCCCTGGGCAAGTCATTTAACCTCCATTGCCTAGCCCTTACTGCTCTTCTGCCTTAGAACCAATACACAGTAGTGATTCTAAGACAGAAGGTAAGGGCTTAAATACATACATATATATATATATATGTATATATATATGCATATATATACATACATATTATTTGTTATATAAGATGGTTTTCTGGAAGGGAAAGGAACAAGAATACTGGGAGAAATTTTGGTTTTAACAAAATAATCAATAAAAGTATTTTTTAAGTTAGAAATCTGTAGATAATTGTAAGTCATCTCCAATGAACAGTTTTGATATTTTTTATTATAGTTTTGGGAATTTTTCCCCTTAAGTGAACATATTCAGTCACTTAGTTTTAAGAAAAAGTATCAAATGTATCTTATTAACTGATTCATATTTAGTGGGAGCAAAAGAGGGAAATTTAAACCTCAGATTTTAAAGTTTTACTTTATTGTAGCCTAAATAATTTTTGCTCTCAGGAAATGATTGGATCTAACACAAATTGAACAGGATTTTTCCAAGGGATTTTTAGATCATATCACTTAGATGAGTAGCTACAGTTGTGCCTAAGAAGCAGTATCTAATATGGTCAATTATGTGGATGGTTTTCCTAATGTTGAACCATCCTTGCATTCCTGGTATAAATCCCACCTGATTAAGAGGATATAATCCTCTTGATCACTTGCTGGAGTCTCTTTGCTAATATTCTATTTAAAATTTTTGCATCTATGTTCATTAGGGAGATTGGTCTGTAGTTTTCTTTCTCTGTTTTTGATCTACCTGGCTTTGGAATCAGTACCATATTTGTGTCATAAAAGGAATTTGGTAGGACCGTGCTTTTTGTGGTGGCAAAAAACTGGAAAATGAGGGTATGCCCTTCAATTGGGGAATGGCTGAACAAATTGTGGTATATGCTGGTGATGGAATACTCTTGTGCTCAAAGGAATAATAAACTGGAGGAATTCCATGTGAACTGGAAAGACCTCGAGGAATTGATGCAGAACAAAAGGAGCAGAGCCAGAAGAACATTGTACACAGAGACCAATACACTGTGGTAAAATAGAATGTAATGAACTTCTGTATTAGCAGCAATGCAATGACCCAGGACAATTCTGAGGGACTTATGGAAAAGAATGCTACCCACATTCAGAGGAAGAACTACAGGAGTGGAAACAGAAGAAAAACAACTGCTTGAACACATGGGTTGAGGAGGACATGATTGAGGATGTAGATTCAAAACTACCACACCAATGCAACTATCAACAATTTGGAAATAGGTCTTGATCAATGACACATGTTAAAACCAGTGGAAATACACATCAGCCATGGGGGGGGGGGGAAGGTTGGAGGGGGGGTGAAGGGGAAAGTAAGAGCATGAATTATGTAACCATGTTAACTTTTCTAAAAAATAAATATTAATAAATGTTTAAAAAATAAATAAAAGGATACCATTCAATACTTTAAAAAAAAGAAGTATCTAAGAAGCTTCAAATAAAATTAAAACTTAGAATTTTAAATTATATTCAGTTACAATTTATTCAATACTTATAGTTTCTTAACATTATATTTCATTTTTTATTTTCTTTATTTCATTCAATAGGAAAAAATAGAACTAAATAAGAAAGAACAGATTCACATGCTGCAATCATCTGCCAAAAAAATTTATATATTTGAAGAAATTCTGTGACCACTTAAGGAACTCCAAAACCTGAAGCCACCAAAAGAAGTGACCCTGCATTAAACAGCATAGACTTGCTATTTTTTTATTTCACAGAAACTTTAAAAAAACTATATACTATTAGTTAGAAAAGGTACTTTAAATGTTTTTCTATTTAATAAAAGAAGACTGGAAGGATACCAAGGAAAATTAATCTGCTAAATTTAATCTGGTATCCAAGAGTATCTTAAATCATTTGTCATTTGTTTCAACTCTGGTTGTCCTATTTCATGTGTAATACCAGAAAGTTCACTTACACAATCCATCTGTCATAAAGTTAATCTACAAAATCTGCAAGACTGAAAGCTTTTTATTCCTGAGAAACCAAAAAAATGCTCTATGCCAATATAAATCAGAATTGACTTCTTGGAATCAGATTTCCAACCCCCATCATTTTATACTTTTTTGAAGATGAGAAAAACTTATTATTCATGAACCAACAATCAAAATAGTAAGTTTAGAAAGTGTATTTTCTTATTAAGATATTATTAAGTTAAAATTAATAGACATTCAACAATTTAATTATCTAATAAGATGTTCTATAAATACTTGACAAACTGCACTTAAGTTGACAGCTACTAACAGTAGCTAACATTTGTATGTAGCATTTAATTACCAACTCTATGTATTGATTCTCAAATCTATCTGCCCCAAACTCTTTGCTGATCACTTGATGCTAGTATCTCCAACTGACTTTCTGACATCTCAAGCCTAATGTCCAATAAACATCTTAAACTCTATATGTCCAAAACAGAATTAATTCCTCCCTCTAAATCCTCAGCCTCTCCAACTTTTCCTATTACTATAGAAGAGAGCATCATCTTCCCAGCCCCTAATCCTGGATTTTTCACTATCTCTCACCCTCCATATCCAATCTATTACCAAGGCATTTTGATTTCACTTCTGCATCATCTCTAAAATATGTTCCCTTCTCTCTTCTGAGAGAAGTCAGTCTAGTACTGGCCCTCATCATCTTATGCCTGGGTTATTTTAATAGCTTGCAGGTGGGTCTGCCTCCTTCAAGTTTCTCTCTATTCCAATCTATCTTCCATTCAGCCACTAAAGGGGTTTTCCTAAACTGCAAGTTGGTAAATGTCACCCTCCACCTCAACGAACTCCAGTTGCTTCTTATAGCGTCCAGGATCCAATACAAATACAAAATGCTTTGTTAGTCCTTTAAAGCCCTTCATAGCATAACCTTCTCTTACCTTTCCAGTCTTCTTACACCTTATTCCCTGACATGTATTTTTTGAAACAGTGACACTGGTCTCCTTACTCTTCCAGAAACAATGGATTGGCTCTTGGCATTTCCTCTGATGGTTCCCCATGCCTGAAGCATCTCTCTGACTACTGACCTCTCTAGCTTCCTTTAAGTACCAACTAAAATCCCACCTTCTATAGGAAGCCTTCCTTAACTCCTCTTCCTTCCATGGCCTTTCCTTTGTTACTATTTCCTATTTATTCAATATATAGTTTGCTTCCTATAGATTTGTTAGACTGTAAACTCCTTGAGGGCAGGGACTGGGCTTTTTTTGCCTCTTTTTGTATCCCCACTACTGTGTGCCCAAACTTTGTACTTTGAACTTCAAAGGTTGTAAAAGTCAATCTGAATTGTTTCAATGGTAACAATCTGTTAGGTGTTATAAAGATAACAAACAAACCCCAAAACTATCATTTCCAGGAAATTGCAAAAGAAGTAGGACTTGGTCCCTGCCCTGCAAGAACTGTGCTTCTGTTACCATAGTATCAGAATGGATACCCAAAATAACTTTTAATGGAGAAAAAGAATTGATGTTTGAGATTCTTTTCTGGCTGTTGCCCTACTATTTGACTTCAGAAAACTGAAAGTGTTCTTTCAGCTCTACTGAAGTTGTGTGCATTTGCAACAGTTCTAAGATCCAACTAGATTTAGGTCACCTTCAAACAACTTTTTAAATCCAGGCTGGTTTTAGCTCTTAGAATATAGTTCTATTAATACTATATATTTAAACATTATTTCATCATAAATTCCTGTAAAGCCACTTTCCCTTATTTTTTTAAAACCCTTTCCTTCTGTCTTGGAATCAACTGGTTTCAAGGCAGAAGAGTAGTAAGGGCTAGACAATGCTGGGGGATGGGAGAGGGAGGAGGGTCAAGCGACTTGCCCAGGGTCACATAGCTAGAAAGTGGATGAGGCCAGATTTGAACCCAGGACCTCCTATCTGTGGGCCTGACTCTCAATCCACTGAATCACCCAGCTGCCCCCCTCCCTTTCCCTTATAATTAAAGACAAGAGCCATGGTGTAATGGTTAGAGGCTTCAGTTTTGTTTTTTATGAAAGCAGTTTCATAAATAATGTTGACAATATAATGAAGCAATAATAGTAACATGCTAGGAGATTTTGCTTTTTTCCAAAACATTATATATAACCAAGATGCTGGTCATTCTAAAGAGGAAATATTTTATCTGAAACTTTCAGAAAATAATTTCTTTACTTAAAAAAAAAAAAGACATCCTTTACCTTCCACCTTGGAATCTATGCTAAATATTGGTTCCAAGGCAGAAGAGCAGTAAGGACTAGACAAATGGGGTTAAGTGACTTGCCCACAATCACACAGCTAGGAAGTATCTGAGGCCACATTTGAACCCAGGACCTTCAGGCCAGGCTCTCAATCTACTACTGAGCCACCTAGTGCCTCAAAGAATAATTTCTTAACCAAGACTGCAGATACTGTATTTCATAACTGAAGTAACTTCACCTAAATGAGAAGTTTATGTTTTAATATAGTTCCCCTGGATCAAAATTAACCTATTTGCCATTTGAATCTCTTTACAATAATCAGGGGACCTAGTCATTAAAATTGATGGGAATTACAAACTAAAGTTATGGGAGAAAATCAATCCCTGGTACTTAAAGTGAGAAAAAAGAGGTGTATGTATATCAAACTAGACCCTGGCTACACAGATCAGCAAAGATACTGTCACCATAGCAATCTAATACAAAAGTTTGGGTGAGGGCTTTGCTAAGAACTTCCCCATTTATCTACTTGGATCCCAGGATACACACATTCGATTAGGGTTAGGCACTTTCCCATACCTTGAAAAAGAAAGGCTTTGCTTCCATTGTGCAGCCCCGGAACCTGGAGCACTCCGGCCGTGGACTCCCCCAGCTCTAAAGCGGTCAAGAAGTCGATTTTCAAGGAGGGGTCTACTCCAATCCCCCAAACTGAGGGCGAGGGTTGGACATTGGGGAGATAAGAAAGAAAGAAAAAGCATCATCAAAATAAAAGTCTGACACTACAGGGCAGTGATTATATCAGAAACTGACAAAGGCGACTGTTCCTTCCCAGAATCTCACCTGTGCTCAATCAGCTGGGCTTAAAAAATAATTTAACACCCAATCTTATTTCCACGAAATGCTTAAAAATTCTTCCATCTGAAAAGTATTCCTCTGTTCACAAGGCTAAGATAGGGGGCCCGATCGTCCGTTAGATCTCGAAATGGCAGAGGGGAGCAATCTAGCCTTTCCCACCCTGTTTCTGGGGCCTTCCAGTGCGACAACTGGCTCTTATTTCCATTGCTGGCTCTTCAGAACCGCCTCATGTTGGCTCTGTTTCTAGTGTCTACAGAGCCTAATGCAGACTGTTCTTCCCTCACCCCAGCCCAGCAGTCACTGACCTGCTCCAAGATAGAAGATCAAACAGAATGTGATCCCTAAGATTGAAGATTCCATGGTGTGGATCTTTTCAGTTCATCTTCTTCCTCTTAAAAAAAAAAAAAAAAGAAAAGCCAACAACAAAAACAATTCAGACACAAAAAACCCCACCCTCTTAGAATAAAAATAAACGCCTGCCTCTCCCTTTGTCACTTAATTATTACTTTTTTTAAATAAAGGAGGGCGATTCCTTAAAAATAAAAAGCATAAATCTGTCAGACTCTTGAACAAATTGGACTCTCCGATGCGCACATCATTCCCATAGAGAGAGTGGCAGCAGGGGCAGAGGCAACCGGTACTAGAAGGGTGAAAAAGAGGGAGGGGTCAGATTTAGCCCGAGCTATGTTCTATTAGGGAATTGTCCCCAGAGGCGAGCCGACCAAAACCGGGCGAGGGAGCGAAATCGAGAAGAAGGAGGACGAGGACGAGAAAAAGATTGGTGACTGTGGTGGAGGTTGGGGGTGGCGGCGGGTGTGGGTGGCAACAAAAACTCCCTCTCCCACTGCAGCCAGGACCTGTGATGAAGGCAGAGACAATGGGAAGAGAGCCCAGAGATGCTCAGAGAAGAGATTGCCCTTTCAGGGAGGGGCAAGCATCAGGGAGGGCGGAGAGAAAGAGAAGAAAACCAAGAAAGCTGAAGAGCTGCCTTGTCCCTTTCCTCCCACTGCAACAGATTTCGGGAGCAACTGCAGCCTCCTCCTCTTCCCTCCCACCATCCTGGAACGAAGCTACTCTCCTCCTCCAGATTAAAAAGAACTCAAACCAAGGTGCTATATTTATGGAAGAGTCTCCCCCACCCTCCTTCACCCACTACAGCGCACATACCCCAGGGAAAGGGACCACCTAGAGATGGAGAGTACCTTTAGGAATTTGGGAGTAAAGTGCTCACTAGTTAGAAAGGAAAGAAAACCCCCAAAGCTGCCCTACAGTTCTCCCATATCCGTGGCAGCCCCCTGGGAATTGGGGACTCCTCTCTGACAGACCGAGACAGGCCAGTAGAAGGCCAGGCTGGTCTGGAAGCAGAGCACGACCTTGAGGTGAGACTTGAAAATAGAAAGAAGTGATTAGTAAGGAGCAGAAGGGAGCCCTAGAGAGTGGCAAAAATTGACAGTCTGGCTAGATGTACTGGAGATTATTCCGGGGAAAAGAGAAAGCACAGTGAGTGGTGAACTTGGCGGCAGAATTTTCTGGAAGCTCCAGAAGCTTTGCCAAACGATGAGTTGAGGAAGGGGGAACTCTGATCAGATGGGTCTGATGGAAGGAACTTCAGCCCCTGCTGAATATAATGGTAGCATTCTCCCTGGTTAGACTATTGCCTTGTTGTCCACTAGGTCATCCTAGTAAGATCCCTACCAAGACTCAAGACATAACGCTTCCCAAAATCACTATTAAATGTCCAGGATGATTGTTCAATAATTTTTTTTAAATAGCCTCCACATCTAGAAAAAGAAATGTGAGTAGAAATGCAGACGAAAACATAAGAATTGTCACTTGCTTATATGGCATATGATTTGAGGATTTTGTTTTAAAAGATTACTTTATTATAAAAATAAATAATGTGGAAATAGGGTTTGAGTGATAATATACGTATAACCCTGTGACATTGCTTGTCAACTTCGGGAATGGGGAGGGAAGACCAGAGAGAGACAACAAAATTCATATAACCATGGGGGGAAATTTTTAAAAAAGAAAAAAAAGCCAAAAAAAATAATGAATAGCCTATAAACCTCCAGCAGAACAAGCAATGGGGAAGGAGATTATTATCTAGCTTTATAAACAACTTAGATTCTTAAATCTCCATCTCACCCTTACCCTGCCTTATAACTAACAGAGACCTAAATGCCTACTGTCTTGCTAAATGTATAGAAAAAGTGTTTGAGGTGTCCTCATAGCAATAGATATCACAGTGCACAATACTATAGTAAAACAAAAAACATGTTTCTACTTTTTTTTTTAATTGGCTCTTTTGGAGGAAAGAATAATTAGGGTGTGAAAAATGCTTCAAATGTCAAAGTCTGACCAAGCTTTTTACTTCAAGTTTATTTATTCTTTTACAATTTGTTAAGAAAATCTCCAACGCCTAGAATGAATGGAATTTTTTCATTTAGTGAAATATCATTTATCTTGACAAATTACAAAAGAGAATTCGTATATCTGTTTTAAAAAAGACTTCATGGTTAACTACTTGTTAAATTAAATTAATAGATTATTCAAGAAGCTAAATTACCTTTGCTTTTTAAAGTACTGGTTTGTCTAAGTAGCTAAATGAAATAAATACATGTAATCTGGGGCTCAAAATCCATTTGCTTGACTGTTCTTTGATGGAAGTACTTTTGTTAGTTGATGTGAGCATAATAGGAAAAGTGAAATCTTGGCCTTTGCAGTGGTTTCAGATTATTTTCTGGGATTGATCACTGAAGGGAAAAATAGCCTGGGAAGAAGCTGATATGTAGAAGAGTCAGCACTTCAGTCATTTCCATATCCCAATAATAATAGCATCTACCTATTTCCCACTCTTATTGTAAGGATAAATGTGAGATATTTGTAAAAAGCTTCAAAAACCTAAAAACAGTTTACATGTTAGCTATTATTCCTATTTTACTCTATATTAGAGACTTCAAGAATTTCTTCTTGGGGGAGATCTGAGTCTCTTTCTTTTTCTCTCTTTTTGGGGAACTCTGGCTCCCAGGGGGAGAGCTCACTCATTTTAGGAATTGTCTGGTATATTCTCATCTGCATAACTTCTCAAATTTCTGTTTTCTTTTGGCTTACACAAACAGATTTATTTAGTGTATGTCAACTTCTTCCCAAAATAATCAACCTGCACCAGTGAAGTATCTTAGGCAAATGGTCTTTGAAACCTAGGTTACTTGTATTAGCTTTTTAAAAATTTATGAACATCTTTATATAATCACATAGAAAATTCACTGAAAAATTACTATATTTCAGGATACTTCTAAGCACTTGCCTAAAATTTAAAAATATTGATGGTTACACTTAGGAGTAATTTCTGTCCCTCGAAATTCTGAATCTTCAAAAATAATTTACATATCATTTCTATTTTCCTTCTTGAAATAATAAAAGAGCTTCTTTTAGTCTTACATTACTAAAAATCCACCTGTTACTGTGTCTAATGTGTTGGAATGTAGAAATATCCAACATTTCTCTTCAAGATTTAGAAAAATGAGGTACTTCGTATTTACTATCTTCCAGTAACAGAAATTTCCGAGTTTGAAAAGAACTTCCTCTTTAGAAATAAATGGTTGTTTTCATAAAGTCAAATTTAAGATACACTGTTCTGAGAATAAATAATTCACGTCCTAACTATGCAAATAAAGAAATTTCTAACTATTTTAACATATCTTACTTCTCAAATAATTTAAAATATTCTACAAAACTAAAGGTAGGAAATAGCTCCTCAATTTCTTTTTTAAAAAAATATTTTATGATGCCTTCTGATTTTTTTCTTATACCACTAAAATTTTGTCCAATAACTCTGCCCCTTTGACTCCAAGAAAACTGGAATATTTTTTCAAAGGAAAAAAAAGAGGAAAAATTCAGTATAAGTGCTCAATATGAGTCAAAAAGTCTGAAAATATATCCACTTCTAAAAGGTTAGGGGAGGAGAACCTCAAATTTCTTCTTTGGAACTATCCCTGTTCCTTGTAATTTTGCAAATTCAATTTTTTACATGTTGTTTTTCCTGTTTATATTTATATATTTTATATTGTCTATATATGTAACTATATATATGTATATATAGTTTATATTGTCTAAATCAGTGATGGGCAAACTATGGCCTGTGGGCCAGATGCTGTCCCCTGAAATGTTCTATCCAGCCTGACAACATTATTCCTAATCTGATGAATACAATGAGTAGGATACAATATAATGAAACTTTGAAAGAGTTGCCTTAGAAACATACTGACAGATAAGCATTTCCTTTCCTTTGGGCCCCCTCTTTAAAAAGTTTGCCCATCACTGGTCGAAGTAATTATATAATGTTTCCTTGGATCTTGTTAATTCAATCAGTTCATATAGAACTTTCTGTTTCTCTGTATTTATCATATTCTTCATTTTTAGAGCACAATAATAATACAATCATGTATGACAACTTTAACTATTTTTTAATTTTTTTTTGTAAACTTTGTTTACAATTATTTACTTATCACCAAAAATGTTGCTATAAATCCCTTTGGCTATTTGGCGAATCTCTCCTTATAAACATCCTCGAAGGAGTATAAGCCTAGTAGTAGAGTCTTTGGATCAAAGAATATAGACAACACAGAAGAAAACCATATGATTTATCACTTAGTTCTATGGGTATATGATTGAGGGTTTGGGTTTTAAAAAATCACTCTATTTAACAAATATGAATAATATGGAAATAGTTTTTGAGCAATAATACATGTATAACCCAGTGGAATTGCTTGTCAGCTCCAGGAGGTGAAGGAGGGAAGAATGGAGGGAGAGAACATGTATCATGTGACCATGGAAAAATATTCTAAGAAAAAAAATATATTTAAAATAAACAATGAATATGGATATTTTAATCATTTCAATTGAATAAATCCAAATTTTTTTCCAAAATGGTCATACTCAGTACAAAGCACTAGGGTGGCTATCTTCCTACAAGCCCTTCAACACTGACAATTTCAATATTTTGTCATCTCTACCAATTTGCAAAGTTTGAGTTGAAGTCTTTTGTTTCGTTTTGATTTCTCTTATTATTAATGATTTGGAGCATTCTTTTATCCAGCTCTTACTAGTTTGCAGTTATTCTTTTGAGAACTGTTTGTTCACATTCTTTGACCACTTATCAATTAGTGAATGATTTTATCTACATGAGAAAAGGAAGAAAACAAGCATTCAGTAAGTGCCTACTACATGCCAGACACGACTAAGAATTTTACAAATCTTATCTCATTGGATTTTCACAATAACATTGGAAGACAGGTATCATTATTATCCTTATTTTACAGAAAAGGAACTTGAGATTCAGATAAAGTGACCACAGCACTCATTTTTATAGCTAGGCGAATATATATGTTTATGTAAACATATATTATGTATATAGGTATGTTACACACATATGTTCACTGTTATATTGTTAATTATCATAATCTGTTATATTTGTATATTAAAAAATATAGAGATATTTGTCATTTAAATATCTTGGATACCAAATAGACAAATTTGGCATAAAGGTTTTTTTGTCCATTTAACCAACTTCTTTCTTATCCTAAGTACATTAATTTTGTTTATTAAGAAGCTTTTCATAATCAGTTATCTATTTTAATCTTTTACTGTTGCTACAGTCCTTTGTTGTGTAAGAATATATCTCCTACTCATGGATGCAAAATGTATATGATCTATTTATCTTTTAGTTTTTCTATGGGAAAGATTTTAATATTAAGGTCACATATGCACTTAGAATATATTATGGAAGGTGGTGTAACATGTTGATTGAAGCTTAATTTCCATCAGACAGCTTTCTGGTTTTCCTAAAACTTTTTACTCAAATAGGAATCTTTCCTACGTAATTTATATGTTCAAGCATACTAAACACCAGGCTATTGCATTCCATTATTATATATTCTCTCTTATCTAATCTGTTCTCCTAATATTTCTTTTTTTTTGGTTGAAATTTCGATGACTGCTGCTTTATAAGATAGTTTGAGGTCTGCAAGTGCTTTACTTCTTTCTTTTCTATCTCTTCTCATTATTTCCCAATCTAGATATTTTATTTTTTCCAAATGATTTTTATTAATTTTAGAGTTCTCTAAAATATCTCTGATAATTTGATTGATATGGTATGGAAGATGTAAATTAGCTTTGATAAGTGATATTGCCTTTTTAATTAAATTGGTATGGCCAAGCTATGAGCATTGAATATTTCTGTAAGTTGTTCCTAATATTTTTAATGGAGTATTTTATAGTTGAAGCAACATAAAGTATTTTGTCTTTTTTGGTAGATTGATCTCCACATTTTTTGTGAATTTTGTAATTATTTGAAAAGGGATTTCCCTTTCTATTATTGCCTTTTCAATATTATATCAAAATGCTATTCATTTTTGAATATTTATTTTGTAGCTTGAAACTTTGCTTTGTCTTGAATAGTGTCTTTGCTGATTCCTCAAAACTTTCTAAGTTACTAATGTCTTCATAAAATAGGAATAGTTTCGACTCTTCTTTGCCTATCTCTATCCTTTTCATTTCTTTCATTTGTCATTGCTATTGCTAGAATTTCCAGAACTTTATCAAATAAAAGTGGAGAGAGTGGGCATCTTTGCTTTCCTTTTTTATTTATTGACAAAGTTACCAGGGTATCCAAATTGCATGGGATACTTGTGCTTTTAAAAAGATACTTTGTGGGAAGCCATCAAAGCTCATGACAATTGGCACAGCCCACCCAAGTTCTGTACCCTGCACTAAAGGTGAGAGAAGGATGGCAATTCCACTCCCTATGTGACTCTTTTCTCACTAACATTCCCTTTTACTGAAATTATTGTAATCAATAATCTCACTCAGCCCCAGGGAAACACAGAAAAACAATACAGGCTAACAGCAGAGCCCCCCACAGGCCCCCTATAACTCCTAGGAAATTCCCACCCTTACGTGCAGTAATACATAAATTCTCCTAGAAGTCACTTCACAACAAACCAGCAAATAGTGAGTTAATGTTAAAGATTTCATAACCCTAACTTAGGTTCCCATACACAGGTGCCTGCAAAAACAGGCCAGAATGATCTTCAAGTTGCCCCCCAGCACACCCTGATTCAGTACAGTACACATAAAAGAACAATGAAATGAAATATGAAGAAATTGTCTCCCATGAAAAAGTCTGTACTTTCTCACCACTGTGGCGCAAGAGGTAGGTCAAACACACCTAACATATTGTCTCTAAGAAAAGATGTATGGTGAGAATGGATTTCCATGCCAACTTTATGTGTGATCTGAAAGTATATAAAATAAACACAGTACCAAAAGCTGATCAGAGCAATCTTTATGATGCCTGACTCTGGCTGAAACCCTGATTATTCTCATTCATCTCAGTCATGTTGCCAGCACTTTTACCCCCGCAATACTTTTTATATTATTAAGGTCCCTGTATATCTCTACTTAATAACTTAGCGAAAATGATTGTTGTACTTTGTCAACGGTTTGAGATTTTTTTTAAAAATACCATTAATTATGTTGATTGTTTCCCTAATATCTAACCATCCCTGAATCCCTGGTACAGATCCAACTTCATCATGATGAATGATTTCTTGGATGAATTACTGAAGTCTATTCAACAGGAATTTTTTAAAATTTAAATTAACATTCATAAATAATATTGATCTATAGATCTCTAGTGCTTTTCCCTGACTTGGGGCACCTTATAATATTTCATAAAAGGAACCTCGTTGGGTGATTTCCTTCTCAGTTTTTAAGAAAAATTTATATAATATTATTACTAATTATTATTTAAAGGTTTGATAGAATTCTCCTGTGAATCCATACAGACTAGAAGTTTTTTCTTTACTGTTTCTATTAGAACTGGAAACAGATAGGTTGCTCAGTCACTAGAGTACTAGGCCTGAAGTCAAGAAGATCTAAGTTCAAATCCAGCCTCAGTTACTTACTGTGTTACCCTGGGCAAGTCACTTACCTCTGTTCCCTTAATCCACTAAAGAAGAAAATGGCAAATTACTCCAGTACCATTGCCCAAAAAAACCCCAAAAGAATAGAGTCACAAAGTGTTTAACATGACTGAAGAATTAACAACCACAACAACACATTAAAGTAAGTTTTATTTCTTTTTCTGTGATATTATATAAACTATCTATTCTATTATTTTACATATTTAATATTTTTAAACATATTCCTTCATTTATTCTTTGTTCTCATTTTTTGGTACAATATAGCTCATTTTGAGTCCTGATAATTCTCTTTATTTCTTATTGTTTTGATATGGTTTTACTTTGACAATTCATTATTTTATTGATTCGATTTTCTGCCCTCTTTTGAATCAGATTGGCTAAAGACTTATCAATTTTATTCTTGTTCAAAACCAGCTTGTAATTTTATCATCTTAAACTGAATTTTGGATTCCAGTTTCTTCCTCCTCTAATTTTTAATGTCAACATATTTCTATTCATTTTGAGTTTGTTTCTTAACTTCCTAATTTTTAAAATGTGTATTCAGTTCATTAATCACATTTTGGGAAGTGTTTTAGGGATAGAATTTTTCCCTGATAACAACTTTAGCTGTATCCCAGGAATTCTGGCATGTCATTTCATCATTAACATTTTGTTTCACATAATTATGGTTTCTATGGTTTGTTCTTTGATCAACTGCATTGTATTGTTTCAATTTGAGTACATTTCTTTTTGGTCTATCTATTGTTTATTGTCTTTAATTTTGTTATGCTCATGTATTCTTGTATATTTACTATTTCTTACTTATTATATTTATTTATAATATTCCTATACCTTAATACATGATTAATGTTGGTAAAAATTCAATATCATGGAACTTTAGGAGGCAGAGCCAAGATGGTGGAGGAAAGGTATGGAAATCTTGAACCTCTCTGAAAATCCTCTTCAACCAACCTTAAAATAGCATTTCAAAATGAATATTGAAGTAACTGAACCAATAAAGGTTTTGCTTTCCTGCAGAAAATAATTTGGAAAGATAGACAGCTACCTTTTGCTTCAATCAGAAGGGAATCCACCCAGCCAGCAGTATACCCACACCCAAGAAATACTGGAACAAGCCAACAACAAGCCCACCATTCCACACATATTATTCCAGATTATGAGACTAGGTCTAAGCCAACTTTGAGACCATAAGACCCTGCCTAAGCCAGTAGTAGAGTACCCTGTGCTTACCCATTGAAGTTCCAAATGCACAAGACTGCACTGAAACCTCCAACCTCCATTGAAGGGCAGTCCACAGTGTGTGTGACTTGTTTAAGCCCAGAGGGACCTATAGTGAGGACCTGAACCCCAGCACAAGGTAGCACACAGAGCTCTGATCCCTGCAAGCCATCAGTAGTCCTTAGAGGAGACTGAATCAACAGTGAGAGAAAGGTGGCTTTCACAGATCCCAGCCCACAGACCATCATACCACCTTGGAAGAAGTGAAACTTGCAGAAACCCAGAACAAGAACTCAGGGTAGCAGCAAGGAAAAACTGAAGTTTAAGAGAGTGCCTTCTCTACCCTGAAAATAGAGTCCATTTTTAAAAGTAAAAAACAAAACAAAACAAAACAAAACAAAACAAAACTTTAAGACCAGGAAAATGAGCAAACAGCAAAAAAAGAAACCAAAAAACACACAAAAAACCCAACCCCAGAAAATTATTATATTGAAAAGGAAGAGCAAGGCACAGACTCAGAAGCAAAAAGCCAAAAGCAGCTACATGAAAAACTCAAAGAAAAATGGGACTTGGTCTCAGGCTCTAGATGAGCTCAAAAAGGAATTTGGAAATCAGATATAAGAGGCAGAAGAAAAATGGAAGAGGAAAAATAAAAGCAATACAAGAAGAAAACAACAGCTTAACAAGCATAAATGACCAACTGGGGAAAAGAGGCACAAAAATCTAATGAAAAATAGAGTTTTTTATAAAGTAGAATTGGCCAAATTGAAAAGGAGTTCAAAAGCTCACAGAAGAAAATAATTTCTAAAAAATTAGAGTTAGGCAAATAGCAGCTACTGACTTCATAAGAAATCAAGAAATGATAAAAGAAAATCAAAAGAATGAAAAAATCAAAGAAACTATTAAATATTTCATTGAAAAACCAATGGACCTGGAAAATATATCCAGGAGAGACAATCTAAGAATTATCAGACTACCTGAAAACAAACAAAAAGCATAGACATCATATAAAAAGAAGTTAAAAAAACTGCTCTATCATTCTTGAACAAGGTCAAGTAGAAATTGAAAGAATCTATTGATCTCCTGAAATAAATTCCAAAATAACAAATCCCAGGAATATTATAGCCAAATTCAAGATCTCTCAGGAGATTCTCTCCAAGGAGAAAATACTGCAAATAGCCAGAAAGAAAAAAAATCAAGTAGCAAGAAGCCACAGTGAAAATTACACAGGATTTAGCAGCTTCTACATTAAAGGATTGGAAGACTTGGAATATGATATTCTTGAGGGCAAAGGAAGTAGGTTTACAACCAAGAATCATCTACCTAGCAAAATTTAGTATATTCTTTCATGGAAAAAATGGTCATTTAATAAAAAGGAAGATTTCTAAGCATTACTGATAGAAAGACTAGACCTAAACAAAATATTTAATATCCAAATATAGGACTCAAGAAAAGCATAAAAAGGTAAACAAACGAGAAAATTTCAGGGATTCAATAAGGTCAAACTGTACATATTCTTATATGGAAAGATGATATTTATAATTCTTAAAATTTTTATCATCAGAGCAGTTAGAGTATACACAGAAGGAAGATGTGGGGGTAAGCTGTTTAGGATGACAAGATCTGCAAAAATAAATTAAGGGATAAAAAAGAAGATTGCACTGAAAGAAAAGGGAAGTGAGAGGTAGATTGGGGTAGATTATATCACCTAATGAGATATGAAAGCACAATTACTATGGAGGGGAAGGTGAGGGTGCTGATGGACAATGCCGAACTATTATTCTCATCAGAATTAGCTCAGAGAGGGAATAACAAAGAAATCTACTGGGGTATAGAATCCTAGGGGGCAGCTGGGTGGCTCAGTGGATTGAGAGCCAGCCCTAGAGACTGGAGGTCCTAGGTTCAAGTCCGATCTTGGCCACTTCCAGCTGTGTGACCTTGGGCAAGTCACTTGACCCCTATTGCCCACCCTTACCACTCCTGGGCTAAGGACGGTCCCTAGCCCGGATGAAAAAGGAGGAGGGTTGGGCGTGGGGCTAGCAACCCCACCCTGTAAAAACTACATCTGCTAAAGAAACTGCAACCTAAAGTAGGGGCAGCTGGGCTAGCTCAGTGGATTGAGAGCCAGGCCTAGAGACGAAAGGTCCTAGGTTCAAATCCGGGCTTAGACACTTCCCAGCTGAGTGACCCTGAGTGACCCATTGCCTACTGGTTGTGGCCCTATGCTCCTAGAAATGGAGTCCCAGGATAAAAAAAAAAATAGAATCCTATCTTACCCTATAGAGAACTAGGAGGAGAATAAGATAGGGGTGGGCTGGGGGAATAATAAAAGGGAGAGGGAAGTGGGGAAGTGGGGAGAGGGTTAAAAGCAAAACATCTGTGAGGGAGGACAGAGTGAAAGGAGAGGAAAAAAAGCAGGGTCTAAAAAAGGAAAATAGATATAAGAGAATACACAGGTAGTAATCTTAACTGTGAATGTGAATGGTATGAACTCACCTATAAAATGGAAGTAAATAGCAGAGTTGATTAAAAACCAGAATCCTAAGATGTGTTGCTTATTAAGAAACACATCTAAAGCAGAGGACACACAAAGGGCAAAGATAAAGAGCTGGAACAGAATTTATCATGCTTTAATTGAAGTAAAAAGTAGGAGTAGCAATCATGATCTCAGACAAATCTAAAGCAAAAATAAAACTAATTAAAAGAGATAAGGAATGAAATTACATTTTGATAAAAGGTACTACAGAAAATAATGTAAATATTAAACATATATACACCAGGTGATATAGCCTTCATATTTTTAAAGGAGAAATAATAAAACTATACAAGTGAAGGACATCAACCTTCCACTCTGAGAACTAAATAAACCTAACCAAAAGATAAACAAGGAAGAAGCAAAGACAGTGAATGAAATTTTAGAAAAATTAGATTTAATGGATCTCTGGAGAAAATTAAATAGTGATAAAAAAAGAATATACCTTCTTTTCAGTAGTACATCTCACCTAAATAAAAATTAACCATATATCAGAGCATACATACTTCACAACCAAATGCAGAAAAGAAAAAATAATAAATGCACTCTTTACAGATTATGATGCAATAAAAACTATAATCAATAAGGATCCATAAAAAACATAAAAATTAATTGGAAAATAAATACTCTAATTCTTAAAAAGGGAAGGTCAAAGAATAAATTATAGAAACAATCAATAATTTCATTAAAGAGAATGACAATGAGGAGATGACATATCAAAATTCATGGGACAGAGCCAAAACAATACTTCAGGGAAAATTTATGTCTCAGAATTCTTAGAGCAATAACAGAAAAGAAAATTACAGACCAATTTCCTTAATGAATAGAAATGCAAAAATCTTAAATAAAATACTAGCAAAGAGGGAGCAGCTGGGTGGCTCAGTGGATTGAGAGCCAGGAGGTCCTGGGTTCAATCTGGCCTCAGACACTTCCTAGCTATGTGACCCTGGGCAAGTCACTTAATCCCCATTGCCTAGCCCCAACCACTCTTCTGCCTTGAAACAAATACAGTATTGATTCTAAGATGGGAGGTAATGGTTTAAAAAAACAAAACAAAACAAAAATACTAGCAAAGAGACTACTAGAACAATATATCACAAGGATCAATCACCATGCCCAGATGGGATTTATACCAGGAATGCAAAGCTGGTTTAATTTTAGGAAAAATGTCAGCATAATTGACCATATCAACAACAAAACTAACGGAAATCATATAATTACCTCAGGAGATTCAGAAAAAATCTTTTGACAAAATACAACTCTGATTCCTATTTTTAAAAGTGGAAAGCATAAAAAAAAGAAATAATTGTACCTTTCCTAAAAATGTTAAGTAATATCTATATAAAACCATCATCAAGTGTCAATGAGGATGGCTTCCCAGAAAGTTCAATGGTGAAGCAAAGATGTCCATTATAACCACTATTATTTAATAATATATTAGAAATGCTAGCTTTAGCAATAAGAGAAGAAAAAAGAAATCAAAGGGACTAAAGTAGGCAGTGAAGAAACTAAACTATTACTCTTTGCTGATAATATACTTAAAGAATCCTAGAGAATCACCTAAAAAACTAATTAAAATAATAACCTTAGCAAAGTTGTAGGACACAAAATAAAGCCACAAAATCATCAGCATTTCCATATATTTTCAACAAAGTCCAACAGCAAGAGGTAGAAATATAAATTTCTATTAAAATTACACTGAAAAATATAAAGTGCCTGGGAATCTACTTGACAAGACAAAAATACAAGAATTATATGAACAATTACAAAACATTTTTCACACAAATAAAGTCAGATCTAAACTATTGGGAAAATATTTATTCTCATGGGTAGGCCAAACTAATATGATAAAAATGATAATTCTACCTAAATTAATTTACTTATTCATTGCCATACTAATGAAACTACAAAAATATATATTTTATAGAACTAGAAGAAATAACAGAACTCATCTGGAAGAATGACTAATCAGGAATATCAAGGAAATTAATGAGAAAAAAATAAGAAGGAAAGGGGCCTTATTGTACAGATCTCAAACTATACTATAAATCAATAAGCATCTAAACAATCTGGTACTGGCTAAGAAATAGAATAGCTCCTTTTCTCTCTGAAATATCATATTAAAGGCCCTCTGATGCTTTGATGTGAAAGTTGCTAAATCTTGAGTTACCTGGATTGTAGCTCCACAGTATTTGAATTGTTTCTTTTAGGATGCCTACAGTATTTTCTCCTTGACCTGAAAGTTCTGAAATTTGCCTGTAATATTCCTGGGAGCTATCTTTTGGAATCTTTTTTAGGAGGCAATTGGTGGAGTCTTTCCATTTCTATTTTACCTTCTGATCTAGAATATCAAGGAAGTTTTCTTTGACAATTTATTTTTTTTATTATTCTTTTTTTAACCCTTAACTTCTGTGTATTGGCTCATAGGTGGAAGAGTGGTAAGGGTGGGCAATGGGGGTCAAGTGACTTGCCCAGGGTCACACAGCTGGGAAGTGTCTGAAGCCAGATTTGAACCCAGGACCTCCTGTCTCTAGGCCTGACTCTCAATCCACTGAGCTATCCAGCTACCCCCTGATAATTTCTTGAAAGATGGTATCTAAGCCATTTTTTTTAAATCATGATTTTCAGGCACCCCAATAATTTTCTCTCCTGGATTTATTTTCTAGGCTTTTCTAATGAGTATTACTATTACTGCAGTGGGGCCTGCATCTGCATGTTGTTGTATGCTCCATTTCTACCCCAGGGCATTAGATCTTTTTTGTCAGCCTTCCAAATTGTTTTGGGAAGAAAATATATTTCTTTTTGTGGGTTATGTTGCTCCAAAATTCATTTTGAGACATTATATCATAGTTTTTTTTGAGGGTAACTTGGTAGAGATTAGGTATGTCTATGTTCCTTCTCTACCCCTACATATATTTCTTATAAAATACAATTTGAATTTTTTCCTTTACTCAACATATTAGTTTTTTAAAATTTTATTGGACTTTAACCTATTCACATTAAAAGTTATTAAAGTTAGATTTATTTTTTGTGTCTAATTTTTAAATTAGGTTTTTTCTTCCTCTTTATAAACTTTTTTGTATTTATAAAACTGCATCTTCTCATTCTACTTTAAGGCAATTCTGTTCCTACAAGTTCTGTCCCTCATCCTCAGCCCTCCCTTACCTGTTTTATTTTACCTCTTTCCTTAGTTTTAGATTTTTTTTTATTCATTAATTCCTTTTTTCTTCTTTTGTCTAGTTTTCTAAGTCTTCCCCTATTTTCTTCTCTCAGATAATTTCTCATGCAAAATTCCATTCATCTCCTCCCCTTCGATTTGTTTTGCTTATTAATCTTATATTTTATTCTGTACTTTTTTCTTTAAAAGTTATACTAATTTCTGGTCTATCTATTCTAGTTCTTTGTTCTTCTAATTTATGGTCCTTGTGTTTGTTTCTTCTGTAGTCTCTGTACTATTTATTGAATCAAAACTTCTAGGATATTTATTTTGAGTTCTCTCTTCTGAATATTTTCTAGGTGATCCATAATCCAAAAGAAGCTAAAAAAAATCCTGATCTTGAATTCACTCAGCACCCTTCTCATACCTCCCATTCTACTTTCAGTGAAGCTGTATTAACTGACAGTAAAATCTACTCCTGAATTCCAGTCTTACCTCACTCTTTCCAATGCTGTGGAGACCCATCTCCAGACTGCAGAAGTTTGCTTGGGCTAAGACAGCCAACTTGGCCACAGCTCCTCATGAACAAAAGCTTGCCAGGTTGTGCAACCTAAAAGTTCAAGTCCCACAAAGCTCCAAACTAAGAGTGCCAGGTCAGAGAAATGAGGAACAGGGGAAGTAGAGCAGGTCATCAGTATAAGATACTGTGTATGTGTTGGGGGAGGAAGTCATTCAGTTCTCCACCCCCAGCCTGAGAGGAAAAATTGTAGGATCCACCTGGGGCAGTCCTGACTACTCAAAATAAGTTGACACTGATACTTTGTCTTGCCCAGTGTGGAAGAAGGTTGAGATACTCTGAGATCCAGCCTCTAATGAAACCACAATCAGAGGAAAGGGAGCCAGAAAAAGAGTAATAAAGAAAATAAATGAGAGGGGAATGACTGAAATTTACCACAGATTTCAAGAAGAAGAAAACTCAAAGACCTTAAACATAAACAAATATATCCACAAGAAAACAGTGAAAATAAATTAAAGATGTTCACCTGGTTTAGTAAGTGAATTTAGGCATCCTGGAATAAATAGTGTAAAACAAAAGAAAATTATCCAAAATTTGATAAGACAGAGGACCTTGTAGCATTTTAGGAGAACATGGAACCACAATATACTGTTACTGAGAATTAAATGAGAATTATAATAAAAATTATGAGTCCTTAATGAAGGAAGTGATGGAAGAGAATTGAGCAATACCACCACTGGATCTATATCCCAAAGAGATTGAAAACAGGGGAAACAACTTATCTGTACCAAAATATTTTAGCAGCTCTTTTTGTAATGGCAAAGAACTGGAAACTGAGGGGTTGTCCATCACTTGGAGAATGGATAAACAAATTGTGGTATATAGTTGTAATGGAATACTATCATACCATAAGAAATTACCTGGAAAGATGTAAATGAACTGATGCATAGTGAAGTGAGCAGAATCAGAAGAACAATGTACAAAGAATGAGAAATATATGATGATCAACTGTGAAGAACTACACCATTCTCAGTGAAGCAAGTTTCCCATGTAACCACAAAGGACTCATGATGAAATACTATTCCAGGAACTACTTGAATCTGAGTGAAAATCAAAACATGTCATCTATTTTTTTTAATTTCATGAGATTTCTATATTATATGTGTGATATGTGTCTTCTAACACAACCTGAGCAATATGGAAATATGTATTGCATGAAAATACTGGTATAATCTATATCAAACTATTTATTGACTCAGTGGTGGGGGAGAGAAGTGGTGAGGGAGGAAGAAAAGGAGAAAATCTGAATCCTAAAATGTTCAAAAATAATGGTCAAAGGGGGCAGCTGGGTAGCTCAGTGGAGTGAGAGTCAGGCCTAGAGACAGGAGGTTCTAGGTTCAAACCCGGCCTCAGCCACTTCCCAGCTGTGTGACCCTGGGCAAGTCACTTGACCCCCATTACCCACCCTTACCAATCTTCCACCTATGAGACAATACACCGAAGTACAAGGGTTAAAAAAAAAGATTAAAAAAAAATAATGGTCAAAAATTGTTTCTAATAGGTATCAAGTGATAATGTATGTATAATGCAGTGGAATTGCTTGTCAACTCCAAGAGTGGGGAGGGAAGAGGGGAGTAAGAGAAAATAAATTATGTAACCATGGGAAAATATTTTAAATAAATAAATATATAATAAATATAAAATAAATATTTTAAAATAAATAAAAAAATTTTAATTGTTTTTATGTGTAACTGAAAAATTAATTCTTTTTAAAACACTATTTTTTTTTTATTTTCACTATAGGAATTCAATATTAATTGGTACCCCTTTTTGGGCACCTGGGACAAGATTTTGATTTTAAAGCAAAAAGTCTTACTTCTGAACTTTTGAATTATATCTCTCTGAGGCAATGGTTGTACTGCCCTTTTCTGTCTACCATGCTAGGATACTTTGTACCAGCACTATGTGGCCATTCTAGAGACTACATAGTGGCTCCTGACATCTGGAAGACCTGCATCTTGTCCAGACTGAGTTTGAAGTCCTCCAAATCAGAGGGGCTTAGGAGAGGGATGTCATGAGGAGCATTAATTAGAATAGGAGAATAAAGTAGGACTTTTATCATTGGAAGCAGAGTGAGTAGGTGTCTGGTCAGGTCCAAGCTCTTAGAAGGGAAGGTGGCTAGCCACTTCTGATTGGAGCCTTCTTTTTCTCTGGTCCACTCTTTATTATTTAATAAATAATTATAAATTAAAATATGGTCTCCAGAGGATTATAATCATCACATTACAAAGCCCTTGACTCAATTCTGCATCCATGACTAAACTATGTTATGAATATATGTGTATATATAGGACTATACATATTTACTGCATCGTGAATATATTTACAGTAGGTCTATGTGTAGTGAAAAGACTAGCATGTCTGATGATGACATAGATGATTTTCCTCTTTTTAAAGCATGTCACCAACTCAATAATGTCAAGAATATTTGAAATAAGATATAGCATCTTTCAGGGAAATGTTTTAAACTACCCTACTTCTCTTCAGTACTAAATCTATGACTTCCAAGTCAAAGAGGGAATTGCATCATATTTATCACATAAATGACTTGAACCTCATAGCTTTAATGGAAAGTACATTAAACCCTATTTTTGGAAATTTTCTCCAAAACCATGAAATATCACTTGAGCCAAACTAAGCCAGTATATAAAGGATACTGCACTCTTTTCCTGGAAAGATACATAAAATATAAGGCTACTCTAAAAATAATAATAGGCAAGCAATGCAAGGTGCAAAGAATGCCAAAGAGACATTTGTTATAGAAAATAACCTTTTTATTTAAATTATATATAAGAATAAAAAGGATTTCTAATTCTAAGGGATTCAAACTCCACCCAAATAAACTCCCCAGTCCTGCAAGGATGCCCTTTTCCTGTGGTTCCCAGGCTACACTAATTCTCCCTGATCTAACTAACCAAATTTAGACTATTCTAAATAAACCTAACCACTATAACTCTTAACTTCACCTTTAAGTCATAAAGATAACCAAGGCTAGCTGGTCGAGTCTCCACAAGAATTAAGTTGGGACTCTGAGCCTTAACAGACTTAGAGTCCAAGCCAAAGACCAGGTTTTCTTTGGTCTTTTCACAGTTTAACCAATCTATAGACAGTAACAGATAAATGAATAGTGTTTCCCAAGTTGGAAAAGGAAACACTCTACTCCTTCAAGTCTTTCCCTCAGACCAAGATAGAAAGAGGCCCTGAGAGACAAAAAAAGCTGTGTGTGGCTCTGTTGATGGCCAGAAGCCCACTCCTAGAACGCCACATCCAGAGCATGTAACTGTCATAGAAATAACGGTTATAACTGCCAACAGTTGAAATGAACACTCTCTCTCAGCTCTATTTGAAACTCTAATTCTTCCTCAAGCCAGCTTCTCTACTTCTTATCTTTAAACCAAAAAAATCAATACTTATTTTCTAATATCATCCTTATAGTTTCCCCACTTCAAGCATATGGGAGACATACAATTACAGAAATTCAAAATGGAAAATGCAAACTTTTGTAAAACATTTGAAACAATAAAATGCAGTTACAAAAAACCAATTTAACTTATGTTTCACAAAAAACTAAAGACTAAAATAATAACTATGCAAAACTCAAGCAAACTGCATTTTACAAATCCTATTTGAACAATTCAAATGGAGCTCTTTAATGTGCTAAGACCTTATCCTATTGCTAATACAGAAAATTAAAATTAACTACATTAAAACTCAAAATCAACTTACTATACTAATAAAATCAAAACTTTGTAACAATTTAACTATATACACATCTATAGAAATATAGCCATGTTGTTGATGAAAATTCCTCTTCTGCTGCTTTTGCTTTTTTCACATGCAAGCAATGCAGCCAGTATTCTTTCTCTAATACACAAATAGCTGAAGGTGTTGTCAAAATAAGTTTGAAAGGTCCTACCCATAAAGGTCGTGTTGTACTAGTTCTATTAAAGTTTTTGATGTAAACTGAATCTCCAGATTTTATTGTATGGAGTGCATAATCTAACAGACTTCCTTGTGTTAAAATTCCCATTTCTTGTAATTCTCTAACCTTGTTTTGTAATTCTGTGATATATTCAGCAAGTGCAAGATAAATAAGCTGTCTTAAAAATTTTTGCCTGCAATGGTGAATGTCCAAATAACATTTCATATGGTGAGATATGCACATCTCCTCTTGGTCTAGTGCACAGATAGAATAGCACTAGAGGTAAAATCTCTAGCAACTTTAAATGAGTTTCCATGCATAATTTCTCAACCATACTTCCGATTTCTCTGTTTAGTCTCTCCACCTGCTCAGAACTTTGTGGGTGATATGGGACATGAAATTTTGGCATGATACCTAGATTATCATAAACTTGTTTTAGAACCAAATCTATAAAATGGCTCCCTTTGTCAGAATCTACTCTCAGTGGTATACCAACTCTTGGAATGATCTCTTTCAACAAGATTTTGTCTACAAAGCTTGATGTGTTTTTATTAGATGGAAAAGCTTCTGGCTATCTAGTTAACTGGTCCACTATTACTAGACAAAATTTAAAATTTCCTGATTTGAGCATCTTGATACAATCTATTTGTGAATGCTCAAATTATTTATGAACTAGTGGACGACCACCAAAAGCTTTTTGTTTAAATATGCTTTGGTTATATTTTCCACACACAGAGCAAACTGAGCAGATTTTATTTGCCACAGTGCTAATTTCTGGAGTTATCCAAGTTCTTTTGACAGTATTGATTAATGCCTGTGTTCTAAAATGACCCTTTTTTGTGTATTGCTTGGCAGATGAAAGAGTAAAATGCTTTTGGAAGAATTGGTTTTCCCACTGAAGCTATCCAAATCCCATTTTCTTTTCTAGCTCCAAAATTTTGCTTCCACTTCTGAACCACTTTGTCATTGTATCCTTTTTCTAGATCTGTGGTCTCTATCACAGAGAGATTCATAATGGGAGCTGAAGCATTTTGCACAGCATATTGTGCAGCCATATTCACCCTACAATTTCCTTTGGCAACTAGATCTTGTCCTAAAGAATGCCCTTTGTAGTGAATCACTGCCAACTCCTTTGGTAGTTGGAGAGATGATGGTAATTCTCAAATTAGTTCTGCATGAGCAATTCTTTTTGCACTAGATGTTAAAAATCCTCTCTGAAGCCAGACAGAACTGACAGCATGGCAAATTCCAAATGCATATTTAGAATATTTGTATGTTTGTCTTTTGCAAGCTCTCATGCGTGTTTTAAAGCAATTAATTCTGCTCCTTGAGCACTTAGGTTCCTAGGTAGTGAAGCAAAACATAGTCTCAAATTCACTTACTACCACACCACCTCTAAATCTTATTCCATTCTACATATAACATGACCCATCCGTGAATAAGATCAGGTCAGAGTTGTCAAAAGGTGTGTCTGACAGATTTTCTTGAGGTCTTTCTATTAATTGTACTACAGTTTCAGAATCCTGTAATGGTTCCCTCTGTTTTGGTAAATTGGGACCATGAATATTGATTTCCTTGCCTTGTGAATGCAAATATTATCATTAAAAGAAAAGAGTGTTCTATACTTAGAGGTCCAAGAGAAACCATTCTTGGTTCTAATTTCTTTACTCTTTGTGGTTTTTCTGTCACACCCATAACTTCCATTGAACCCACTGCTTTGAATTCTTCAGGGGATTTTTGTAACACAGATTTGGCAGCACCTGTGTCTAAGAGACAATCATAAACTTGTGTTCCTGTTTTTAGAGTTACATGGGGTTCTGTGCTATTTTCTGGAGAATGGACAGGTATTACAGGAGCTAACACACTAGGATCAGGAATACTCAACACTTGTTCCCATTCCTCCTTCTCTAATTCTTCATTGATTTCTCCTGTACTGATTTCCCTTGTTTTTAAAATATCTTTGTCATTTCTTTAGTTATTATTTCATTGCTCATTGTTCCTAGTCCATTTTCTCCATATACTATATCTTTAACTGCACAGGCCTTAGTACACCTTCATAATGAAGTTGCACCTTTCTGCATATCATATTTTTGGAGATTCGCACAAGCTACTTGGGAATATTTTGGACAAGCACATGCTTTGATATATTATTTTTTTTATTTTTTTCTATTTATTTATTTTTTAAACCATTAACTTCTGTGTATTGGCTCCTAGGTGGAAGAGTGGTAAGGGTGGGCAATGGGGGTCAAGTGACTTGCCCAGGGTCACACAGCTGGGAAGTGTCTGAGGCTGGATTTGAACCTAGGACCTCCCATCTCTAGGCCTGACTCTCAATCCACTGAGCTACCCAGCTGCCCCTGCTTTGTTATATTCTTGCATGCTATTCAGGTCTGGGGCTTTGTTGTGAATTATGGTAGCATCCAGTATCAAAATTATTTGGGTAGTTTTATCTCCTATACTGGAATGTATTATTAAATCTACTATTAATTCTGTTGTCAAACTCATAAGTTCTATATCCATTTTGCCTGAATCCATTAAAGCAATTAAATTTATTGCCTCAGTTTCCCCTGAAATTTAGTCCAAAGAATTATCCCCTAAATCTGCAATCTCTCATGAGATGGCCAGGTCTGTCACAAAGGAAATATCTTGGGGTTTGTTTATATTGTCTAGAGTTGTAGTTATTTCTGGGTTGTCTATAAGTTCTTAATGCAGCTACTGTTTTTTCTTGCACTTCAATGGATCTTAGTTTTTGTTTAAGCTCTCTGATTTCTTTGATTAAGTTATCAATTATATCATTTTTCTCTTCTGATTGCCTCTTTTTCATCTTCAAAAACATAGTTAGCAATTCTTTGAATTTCATCAAGATTCATGTCAAACCAATTTTGACAGTTACTCTGAAAAGAGTTTTGGATCACAGGGCATTCATTTTTCATAAACTGCCTGTGAATGTGATTTATATTTTCATCTGTTAAAATATCCAACCCAATCCATTTTTCTGCACAGTCAATAATTCTATTGAGGAAAGTAGAGGGGGTCTCTCCCACTTCCTGCTTTAGGTGCTCAAATTTATACCAGGTTCCTAGATATCTGGAATTTTGTCTCATAGATTCAATTATTGCCTCTTTGGCTATAGTTAAATTTCTGTACCCTGCAACAGAGTTAACTTCCCAACCAGGGTCCTCAGTTGACCAATCAGCAATTAGAGGATTATTATTAGTGTCATCTATAATCTGCTGTTTTTCTCTCTTTGTTAATAATTCATCCATAAGGATGTCAAAGTTCAAATAAGAAGGGATGTAAAGCTTAATTAAGCACTTGAACTGCCTTACAACTCCCATGGTCTCTTCTTCATATTTTGGAGTATTTTTCTTAAAACTGTCAATATCAGCTTGTGAAAACCTTTTGTGGCATATGAGATTCTGTGTACCATGCTCTGGGTTCACTATGGGTATCTCTCTTAGAGGGAACATATAAGCTAGGTTTGCTTTCCAATGCTTCAGTTTCCATTTCTAATTTAGTTGGTTTTCTGATTTAGTTTCACCCTCTAGTTTAGTTGCTTCATATTCTTTAGTTTCTGCCATTGTCCTTTTAGCCTTGAGGAATTCCTTATATTGAGTTTGCATTCTACCTAGTTTAGTCTCTAGAAAGTTCACTTTTAACATTAGATCATTCTTTGTAGTAGCTTGTTTGATGCTTTTAAATGTTTAAACATGACTGCCAAAGATATGATCATCATGTAAAAGCACATGAAAAACAATAGTAGCACAGGGACATAAGAGATTAGTTGTAACAGTGTCAATGAGCGCAGTGGCATTAGGAAGTCATAGGCCAGGAAATTCTGTATATATTCTGGTATAATAGTAAAAATGAGAGAAGTCATAGGTAACAGAAAAAATTCCACGCTGATTTTATGTAGCTAATTCACCAGGTTTTCTGAGACTGCAGAGTCTTTGTATCAAGTTGACTGGGAGATAAGTTTTTAGCAACCTAGAGTTCAGCTCACTGTTATTATAGTTCACAGTGAAACTGTCAACTCTAGCTGCTTCAACAGACCCCCTACTGAGATAACAGTTTCAACTGCCCAAGTTGACAGTAGGACTCTTAAAATCAGAATTTTTAGTTTCCTTATCCTTTGAGGCTCTCCAAACTGTAAAAATAAAATTAGGCAAGCAATGCAAGGTGCAAGGAATGCCAAAAGGACTCTTGTTATAGAAAATAAACTTTTTATTTAAATTATATATAAGGGTAAAAGGATTTCTAATTCTAAGGGATTCAAACTCCACCCAAATAAACTCCCAGGTCCCACAAGGAACTGCTTTTCCTGTGGTTCATAGGCTACACTAATTCTCCCTGATCTAACTGACCAAATTTATACTATTCTAAATAAACCTAACTGCTATAACTCTTAACTTCACCTTTAAGTTATAAAGATAACCAAGGCTAGCTGGTCGAGTCTCCACAAGAATTAAGTTGGGACTCTGAGCCTTAACAGACTCAGAGTCCAAGCCAAAGACCAGGTTTTCTTTGGTCTTTTCACAGTTTAACCAATCTATAGACAGTAACAGATAAATGAATAGTGTTTCCCAAGTTGGAAAAGGAAACACTCCACTCCTTCAAGTCTTTCCCTCAGACCGAGATAGAGAGAGGCAAAGATCTTACCTTCTCTAGCCCTGAGAGAGAAAGCAGCTATGTGTGGCTCTGTTGATGGCCAGAGCATGTAACTGGCATAGAAATAGCAGCTATAACTGCCAACAGTTGAAATGAACACTCTCTCTCAGCTCTATTTGAAACTCTAATTCTTCCTCAAGCCAGCTTCTCGACTCCGAATCTTTAAACTAATAAAACAATACTTATTTTCTAATATTATCCTTATACTACCAAGAGAAAGTGGAGATTATATATGTTGAGAGTGACATCTTGAAATCAAATTACTTTATTTATCTCTGTGCATTCTATGTATTGGCAAAACAAATCTACTTGTAATTTCTCAAATGTGACATTCCATCTCCTATTGCCTTTCTGCTAGCTGTATTACCCCTGCCTGAAATTTTCTACCCTCTACTTCTGTTATTTATTTTCCACCAATATTCCTATATACTCCACAAGGCCTTTCCTAGGCCCCCAAGCTGCTAATGCCTCTGAGTATAATATTCTGGAAGAAATTTAATTGATTCTATATCATTTTTATTGATCCTATTTATTGTTAATTTAATTTGTCTTGCCAACACTAAGTCATTTTGTACTATCATGATTGCCAAGTTATGGTTCTTTGTCTCTGGACTTAATGTAGAAATTCTGCTGGTCTGTAATGAGTTACATTTAGACATCCAATCCTCCTACTTATCACTATTCTATTTTTTCAAGGAATTCTGCTATCCTTTGGGGATGTGGATAGATACTAGAGAAGCAGGTCCAGTATCTTGATACCACCATGCTAGTCTTTAATGATGTCTGGTTTTCTGTCCAAAGAAGTATGAGCCACCTTTGACTTTGAAACTGGAGTCAAATAATGATATTTCTTAGTCACAAGAGGGAAGGAGAATGTTGTTGCTCACCTCTCATTCTCCCTTTCAAGTTAAGTCTTCATCTCAAGGTCTTTGATTACAACTAAGGAAGCTTTCTTGAAGACCACTTGTAACTCTCTTTCAGAGAGCCTTTCACTTACTCCATTTTTATCTTGTACTTACTTAATTGTTTACAGGTTGGCTCCTAAGAGACACTATAATGTAAGCCTCTGGAGGTCAAAGATTGTTTTTTTTCTGTTTTCGTATACTTAATTCTTAAAGCATTACCTGAAGCATAGTACATGTTTAGCAAGTAAATGCTTGTTGGATTGACAGCTTGATTTATATTTAGCTGAAACTGACTTGCATGTATTAACTTCCATTTAACAGATTTTGTTCCTTTGAAATCACAAGCAAAAAAAGTTTTTTTTTAAACATTATATTGGAATGGTTCCTCCATTCCTCTCTGATCCAACACTACATACATTTTTTTCATGAATGTTTTACATGATTGCACATGTATAACCTAAATGAAATTATTTTCTCAGGCAGGGGAGAGGGGAACAACAAGACAAATTTGGAACTCAAAATATTAGAAAATGAACGTTAAAATTTTTTGCATGTAATTAGGAAAAAATAAAATATTACTGAACAATTTTCTTCATGGCACTTTCTTTTCTTCATTGGTATGATTCTATGGGGACCAATTCAACTATGTAATTTATTCCATCTTTGTCTTCTTTTCCCATTTATACAATTATTGTTTACACCCTAGCAGTCCTCAAAGGTAGGTCATCCCCATCATTAATATTCTAAGCTCATATTCCAAAGGTGCTAAATAGTAGTGGAAGAAGTCACACTACATTACCAACTGACTATTCTTACAAATCATAATTTTTAATCTTAACTAGACCCTCAAGGCAAAAAATGTATTCTGCCTTCTATCTATCCTAACTATTCAATCAATACCTTATCAAAACATACCTTCTCTCTTTAAGCTCCAATTTGATCTTTAAAAAAATTAACTTTTTACAATGAACAAAAATCCATATCCTTTCCATACCACCCCTCTAACTAAAAAGAAAAGGCAAAATACTTGTAAAAGTATGTAGATTCCTGCATTGGCTATATATAAAAAAAAAAAGTATATCTCATTTTGTAATTTGAGACCAGTCACAGTCAGGAGGTAGGTAGTATGTGTCATCATGGATCCTCTGAAATTATAGTTTGTCAATGCACTGATCAGTTCTTAAGTCTTTCAGAATTGTCTTACAATGTGGTTATTTTGAATAAATCTTTCTCCTGCTTCTACTTATTTTACTCTGCTTAAGTTTATACAAATCTCCCTACATTTCTTTGAGTATCTCCCCTGAATCATTTTTATAGCACAAAATATCCCATCACATTCATATGGCATAATTCATTCAGCCATTTCCCCCAGATGATGGACACCCCCTTATTTCTAATTCTTTGTCAACACAAAAAGAGGTACTCTAGATATCTTTGGTCATACGGATCCTTTATCTCATTCTTTGATATCTTTGGGACATAGTTCTAGTAGTGGTATTGCTGGGTCAAAGGGTATGTAGACACAGATTTTTAACTATTGGAGCATAGTTCAAATTACTTTTCAGAATAACTATATGAACTCACATTAATATACCTGTTTTCCCACAGACTCTCCAACAATTTTTATTTTCTATTTTTGTCAACTTTACTAATAAGATAGGTATGAAGTTAATGCTAGTGACTTCCCTCTATGATTACCTCCAATTTGTCTTTTTTATGCATAATTTTTTAATGTGTAGTCTCTTTCATTAGTTTTTCCACAGCACTTAGCACAATGCCTAACTGAATAAATGCTTGTTAATTGACTAGGGTCAAGCTAAGCAATCTAAGAGTTCCTTTAAAAGGCATTTCTTTAATTAGTGATGGAATTTTTTTTCATAAGTTATCGGCAGCATATATTTCTCCTTCAGAAATCTGCTATTTCACATCTTTTGACCACTTATCAATTGGGGAATAGTTTTTAATCTTACACGTTTGAATAAATTACTAGGAAATTAGACATTTATCAAAGAAACCTGCTACAAAAGTCCTCCCCATCATCTGTTTCCCTTCTAATTATAGCTGCATTGGTTTTGTTTGTATAAAAATTTAAGTTCTACATAATGCAAATTATCATTTTACCTTCTATGAATGTCTTTTTTTTCTTTGTTTAGTTAACTATTTTCTGGCTATCAAGCTAAATAAAAATTTTTTTCCTCATTCTTCTAATTTGTTTATTATTTCACTCTTTACATCTAGCTCCTAAATACATTTGGAATTTATCTTTTTTATATGTTGAGAAATGGTGGACTTGGCTTAACAACCATGAGGCTACTGTACTTATTTGCTTCTGCATAGTGTATATATAATTTGTTTCATGATTTATTCCTCATTTTTTCTTTACTAATACCTAATCAACTTTCAGTTTGATGATTATTACTTCAAAATATAGTTTATAACTTAGTACTTCTAGGTGCTCTACTTTTTTTTAAAAAATCATTTTCCTTGAATTTCTTGATTTTTTGTTGCTCTGAATGAATTTTACTTTTTTCTTAGCTCTATAAAGTAATTTTTGGTAGTTTTATTGGTATGTCAATAAATAATAAATTAATTTTAGTACAATTGTCACTTTTATTATGTTTTCTGGGCCTATCTGTAAGCAACTTATATTTTTTCAATTTTTAGATCTCTATTATTTTTCAGTAGCTATATTCATATAGTTCTTGAGTATGTCATAGCAGTGTAGATTCACAAGTATTTTAAACATTTCTAATTCTTCCCACTGGGTTGTGATGGCAGTAAGAAAAATACTAATGATTTGTGTGGGCATATTTTATATTTCGCAAATTTGCTGAAATTAGTGTTTCAATTAATATTTTAATCACCTTTCTTGATTTCTGTAAGTAAATCATCATATCATTTGCAAAAATCAATATTTTATTTCACTTTTTCCTATGCCTTTCCCTTCAATTTATTTCCCTTATCTTACTAGTATAGCTAACATTTCCAACACTATATCAAAGAATAATGGACATCCTTGCTTTACATATGATATTATTGGAACAGCCTCCTATTTAATCACATTAAATATGCATAATTATTCTTTGTTTTAGATAAATTCTACTTAAAATAAGGAAAGATCTATTTGGTCCTGTTTTCTATTAGTTTTATTTTTTCTTATTTCTATTTCTATCTTATTTCTATTAACAGGAAAAGGGGCTTTATTATGGTGAGTAAAATTGTAACAAAGGCAGTTTGAGATGTAGTTTCCTCCAGGGCAAAATAACATTTTATTAACAGATTGTTAATTATTTTTTAATTAAATTATTGCTAATTTTAATAATATAATTATTATGTCTAAACTGATAGTAAAATGAGTCACACAGATCATCTCAGCTTTTATCCTTACAACAACCCTGGAAGTTAAGAATCATTATTATTTCTATTTTACAGATGAAGAAACATATACCCTTGGTCATACAGCTAGCAAATATCTTAAGTTTGGATTTCAACTCAGGTCTTCCTGACTCAAAGTCCAACACTAACATCTACTACAATGGATAATACAGAATACATATATATATATATATATATATATATATATATATATATATATATATACACATACACAATGACTTGATTTCTAATTTAGTTGGGGAGGTGAGATCAATACATCGGAAAAATTCCTAGTTGTATGATTACAGGCAGGCCATTTAACCCCTCTAAATCATATTTTCATAATTTTCTTTCCTGTAAAATGCAGTACTCACCTTACTGGGTGTTTTTGGACCAATATCTATCAGATTTCTCTCCACCCCACCCCAACTTCCAACATAGATTGGGTTAGATTTTTTCCTAAAAGGTGACAAAGCTGAGACATGAATGGAGGTATAACCTGGAGACAGGGCAAAGCTTAAGATGTGCCTTCCATGACATAGCTTCCTGATGGCCACTGGCTGTGTTAATGTGGTCACTTAAGGTCATCAAACAGTTCCACCCAATTAGAGTTGGTGCTCTTGTGACTCCAGCCTGGGTGAGTCACCCTACCTTGTCCTACTTACCAGATGGATTACCATATGGACTTGGGGGAAGAAGAGTGAGTTGAAAATAAGTGCATTTATATTTATATATATATAATATATATTTTAAATACTTGCTGTGTTAGGGCTGATAAATCTTTTGTTAACTGTTCAATGACCTATCAGCACCTCATTTCATTCCAACATTGAACGTGAACTCATTGGATACCCACAAGCATTTCTGTCACTGTTCTATCAGTGTCATATCATCAAGGTCAGGTTCTCTATATTCACACTGAAAACAAAAAAGGAGTTTTCTACTTAAGAATCCAAAGAACTACAGTGCCACCTTGTGAGAATAAGCAATTTTTGCTTGACCTTTTCAAAACCAAGTATAAACTCTTCCAGTTCTTTCCCTTTGAACTTCCATGGCATAGCTGAGGAAGAAGGGAAGAGTTTCTCTCCCTTTCCAAGGTCAATGATGATGGCAGCTACAAGAAAATGAAAATACTTGCCTGTGTGAGTCTGAGTCCTTGGATTTGTTTTCTTTTTCTTCCAGGGATCCCAGAGGATACATATTTCCAATACTAATGGCAACTTTATGAGTTTGGAAGATTGAGTTTCTGAGTTTTGGAGTGTCCATTCCCTAGGGTAGATTTCTGCAACAATGTCATTTCTTGGAGGAGAATGATGGCCAAGCAGATGTCATAGCTCAAACACCTAAAAAAAAAACCAAGCCATACCCGAACCCATCCTTAAGATGTGGACCTTGGTAGTTGCTCAACGTCCCACAAAACTACATTTCCCTATAAAATGTGTGATGCCCTATTTCTGTGTTTATTGATGCACTTTCCCCCTGTCTTTTCTGTCTTAAACATTTTCTATAGTGAAGGGAAAAGACCCAAATGTCTGATCTCAATGATATACACTGAATACCTTTGGGGTTTTTACCTTTCTAAAAAATACTCACTTTTGAGATGCTCTACACTTGGGTCACATCTAGAGTAGGGGGTGATAAACAGAAAGTCTAAGCAAGGCTTTTTAAAGTAAAGCCAGATGAAGATTCTATGTGTTTCTAAAGCTAAAAACTCTTAGAGGGTATGGTAAGGAGTAGGTGACAGGTCACATATAAAAATGTTACACATATAGGAATTCTACCTGAATGAAAGTTAGGAATATAACTTGCAGACTTGACAGGAGTTACAGCAAACAACTTGTTTCAAAGTCTAGAGGGAGCATGTAATACTTTGCTTTCTTTGCCAACTTAAACAGAGGATCTTCAAATCTGGATGTCATTCATTCATTCATTAAAGAAATATTTATTGAATCTTTTATTTGTTTTTTGAGCACTTACTTATGCTACATGTTGTAGCTCACAAAAAAAAATTAGCCAGTTTCTGTCCTCATGGAGATTACTACATTAAAATGCAAAGTAACTAATTGACAGGTGGGTAAAAAAACAGGTAAGGAATATAATAACAAACTCAAGAAATTCTCTGAATGTGTCTGTCATGAAACAGGGATGTTTTGTGTTTATTTAATGTCATATCATTAGTAAGATTGCTAATCAGAGTCACCTTGTTATTTGATGCCTTGTTACTGACTGAAAATTTTTAAAAACAGAAAAAATCATCAAATCACATTTTTAAAAATAGAACTGATAATATTCTAGTACAGGGGTTCTTAATCTTTTTCTGGATCATGGTTCCTTTTGGCAGTCTGATGAAACCCATGGATTCTTTTTCAGAATAATGATTTTAAATGCCCAAAATGAAAAACATGGGATTTCAAAGAAAGCCAATTGTATTGAAAGTTATCTATTTATGTCTATCTTGATATGTAAATATAGATATAGTTATAGAGATAAGAGATAGGATAAAAGTTCAGGGAACTCAGATTAAGAACCTCTGTGTCTAGTCTGATTTTCAATGATTTTTTAAAAATTAATATCAATTAATGGTTTGTTACTATTCAACAACAAAAATGAAATAATTCATTTCAATGTAATTAAAAGAAAAAATAATTCTTTGTAGTAGATAGAGCACTAGAATTTGAATCAAGAAGATCTGGGTTTGAATGACACTTAGCTGTGTGACTGAGCAAATCACTTACCTCACAATCTTTCTTTCCACCCCAAATCTTGCCCTCATAGTAGAAGACTTCAACATACATATATCTAGAAACTCCTTCAAATACTCTAATGTTCCCATGACTCAGTCCTCCAGTGCACATCAGAAACACAGCAATAATCAATCAATAAACAAAATTAAGTGTCTTCTGTGTGCTAGAAGTTGTACTAAGTGCAGGAAATAGTCCTTGCTCTCAAGAAGCTCACAATCTAATTGGGGAAAACAACTCATTAAAAAAAAAAACTAAACTAAAAAGCAGTGTGGAGTAGGAAAGATACCTGACCTGGGACACATTAAATTCCTATGGCCAGTTCCTGAGCCCCTTACTTAAGTGGAGAATCTGGGTTACAGGGACTAGAAGGGCAGGGAATACTGAGAAAATATGTTTCAGTATTAATTTAATTTTATAGGAAATTGAATTTCTGGAGACAGTGCAGAAAGCAATCAAGTAGGATATTATGAAGTGGCTGTCCCGAGCTCTCTCCTTAAATGAAAGGTCTGGAAGGGGGCAGTCCTAGGAGTAAGGGACACTGAGAAGGTATGAATTTCAGAGATGATTCTATTTTGGAAGAAGATGAGTTTTTAGAACCAATGATGTCCAGGAGAACAATCAGGTGGGAAATTATACCCTTGACTGTGCCACCACCCACAAGTGTTTTACTTACATCATTATAAACTATCTGATCATTATCTTTTATCATTCAATCTTTCCTTCTGCCTTATGACCATTAATTCTCTTATTAGTTCTCACTGTGACTTCCAATAATTTCAACCTTCCATAGCTCCTTCCATTCTTATCTTGACCATTTTATCTTGACACCTCCACTCAATATTATTTTTATACATGATTACTTGACCCATAATCATTTAACTTTACTAAGTCCCAACCTCAGATTATTCATTCCACCTACTGCCTTTCTTCCTGAATTCTTGTGTTTTTAAATGGAGCTGGAGAAAATAATGAAATCATGAGAAATCAATACAAATTAGGTTACATAATCTCAATTATAGGCCCTAACTGCAGCAAGACAGTCCTCTTATATCTCTCCAAAAAATTCACTATCTTGCTTATTGAAATTATTTCAAATCTTTTATTCCCTCCTAAATCTTCCAATTACACACCTTCACCTCACCCTATCATACTTCATACATCACAAATGAACAAATAAGCAAAAAGAAGTGAAAAATTAAGAATTGCTTCTCCCTTACTTCTCATTTCATATCACTCTAGTGTCTTCACTGCTATATCCTCCTTCACCCTTCTTCCATTCTTCTCCTTATAAAAATATGTACCCTCAGACCCATTCCACTTTCTCTTCTCCAGCAGATTGGCCCTTGTTTAATTTCTACTATTAGTTGTCTTCAAGTTTCTCCTTAATCCCTGCTTCCTTTCTTGGATAAAAAAAGTCATGTCTCCCCCACCCTTAAAAAGAAATGTAGGATCAAATGATCCTTTCAGTCTTACTTTCATTCTATATCTCTCTTCCCTCTTGAAAACTATCTACCATGAGTGCTTCCTCTCTCACCTATCATTTTCTTTTAAACTCTTATAATCTGGCTTCCAACCACATAATTCCACTGAAATGTCTTCCCATAGTTACCAATGACCTCTTAATTGAAAATCTGCTGACCTCTTCTCATTTCTCATCTTTCCTGATACCTCTGCAATCTCTGATGCTTTGAGTCACTTTCTCCTTTCAGATGCTCTCTTTGCTCTAAGTTTTCATAATAATATTTTCTCCTGTTTCACCTCCAACTTCTACGAATGTTCCTTAGTCTCCATGACTGGATTTTCCAATATACAGGTCAAGGCCACTAACTGTAGGTGTCTCTCAAGATTTTGTTTATAGATTTCTTTTCTCCCTCAAGTTGTTAACTTGCTTGTTGAGCTCTTCAGATCCCATGGATTAAACTCTTATCTCTATGTCAATCTAAGCTATTTCCTGAGCTCCAGCCTAAATCATCAACTGCTTCTTGGGCATTTCAAAATGTCCTTAAGATATCTCAAATGCAATATGTCCTAAACACAATTCTATTCCTCCCCTCTTTCCTATTATTGTTTATGATACCACCATTCTTCCATACTCAAGACTGAAAATCTCATGTCATTCTCTACTCCTCACTCATGTTCCACCCATATTCATATTCTTCTGAAAAATCTTGTTTTGACCTTTCTCCAATTACACAGCCACCACCCAAGTTCAGACCCTCATTATCTCATATATGGCAATTACATAGAATTAAGTCTCCTTGTCACAAGCATCTCCTCATTTCATTCTATCCTATGAAAGAGATCTTTGACCATATCAACTACCTGTTCAATAAAATCTAGTGATTCTCTATTCCAGGACCAAATATAAAATCCCATTTAACTTTTAAAGCCCTTACAATTTGCCCCCTTTTTTCCTCCCAGTATTCTTATACTTTTTGTCCCTTCTCATATTCTGAAATTTAGTGACACTGGGATTTAGCAAAACTGTTCCTCATATGTAACACTACATCTCCCAGTTCCATACTTTTTCATTTCATGCCTAGAATACTCTCTTTCCCTCCTCATTCCTGCCCACTGGCTTCTTCCTTCAAAACTCAGCTCAAATTCCAATTTCTGCAAGGGTTCTTTCACTACCCACCCAAGCCTTCCCATTCCTCCTTTCTTTCTTTTGAGATTACCTACTGTTTATATTGTTGTGAAGAGATAAAAATTAATATTCCCTCTGATTTCTATTGTATTGATTTTACAAATTGATTTTATTTTGTATTGATTTTTATGATTGAATTTGTATCTGCCTGAACTCACCTTGCTCAGAAATGCAGTTTTCCCCACCAAGTTAGTTTAAAGGTGTGATTGAAAGGGAATGCTTCTCATTTATCACTTGTGCACTTTAGCATCTTATCACTTATGCAGTTAGCCCCCTGCGACATGTTGCTGTCTGTAAGCCCCAGCCAACTTAACCCGTGGCCATTCCCCCTCAAAAGATGAGTCATTTGTCCTTGCCTGTCCTTGGGCTATTAGAAAAAGCTTGATTTCTCCCCAAAAGGACCACAAACTTGGTGGTTCCAGTCTCCTAGCCACGATCACAATGACAGATGACTTTCATAAAACAATTAATATTCCTTACTTGTCAGAGAGGGAAATAATTAGCCACACTAAATACCAAGTCATTTTTCCTAGTAGAGCCAATTATAATGCTCCAAAACTACCCAGATTCCTCCCCTTTCCTGTATGCCAATAAAGAAGACTTGTTGAACCACTTTTGGTTATATGTGTCACTCTTAATAAACTGATTATGCTCACAAGCCTATGCTTCGGTTCACCTTTATTACATTTTCATGCCACAATTTATAGTTGTTTGCACATTTTCTCCCTATTCAGAATGGGAATTCCTTGAGCATGAGCATCATGTGTTTGTCTTTCTTTGTAACCCCAGAATTTAACACAAAGCCTGGCCCGTAATAAACACTGAATAAATGCTTATTGACTGACAACACTTTTGGGCTTCAGTTTCCTCATCTGTAAAATGAAGGGGGCTGACTATGATCTGTTCCAGCTCTTCATCCACGATCCTATTATCCTACCTGTGTTTATATGTACATATTTATGTAAACAGCTATATAAGCACATAGCTTTATAGAGAGAAATGTATATTATACATATAGATATACATGTATACATATAGGCATAGAATACAGAGATAGAACTATGAAAATGTGTGAGGAGCTATATGTATATAACCTCAACTAAAGTCCTATTTATTCTAACACCTCATTATGGTAGAGAAGTAACTCTGGGTATTTGAGGTGAATAAATGCTAACAGGTCCTACAAAACTGGAAAGGTTTTGAGTATGAATGGAATGTGGTTTTGGTCCATGAATTAACTAGCTAATTTTATTTATTTATTTAAAGAAAACTTACCTTCTGTTTTAGAATCAATACTAAGTATTGGTTCCAAGGCAGAAGAGTAGTAAGAGCTAGGCAGTTGGGGTTAAGTGACTTGCCCAGGATCACACAGCTAGGAAAGTGTCTGAGGTTGGATTTGAAACCAGGACCTCCTGTTTCCATGCCTGGTTCTCTATCTACCGAGCGACCTAATTGCCCCCAAGCTAGCTAATTTATGAGGCTTATCACCTGGTCTGCTACAGCAACTATGGAAGAAAATCTGATAAACTACAGATCGGTTGTGATCTGTATTGGTGGGGGAAGTCCCCACACTGATGTAATTACAAGTCATTAAAGAATTGAAATATGTGAGTACATGCATATGCAAAGGAGGGTCATAAAACAAAGCCAAATTCAGGTATCATTTTGCACTTATATTTCCTTGTAGTTTCAATTTCACTTATAAATTTAGCACAAGGACAATAACAAAATGAGAGAAAACTGAATAACAGAAAATATTTCTTAAAGCACCAGTTCTCATATTTTCCCCAGTGGTGTTAACAAGTTTAGACACTGCTGAAACTCAAACTAATTGATTTTAGTGTTCAAATATTGTTAGTTTCAAAAGAGCATCCATTTCAAGTTTCTGCTTTTTTAATCTATGTATAATTTTGTTATTTTTCATATGGCTGCAGTAATTGCCTTGTCTTCAGTGTCTGCTTCAGAGTATAAATACAATGGACCCTGATGAGAATTCACTTGTGGAAAAAGCTGTAATGAATTCTCATGGTTTAATCTTTCTGAAGGCTCTGGTGAAGTTTCCCTCCATCTTGAACTTGAATGCTGTTGAGATACTTTCCATATTTTAGGACAAGGAGAAGTAAAGCCTAGAGTAGATCTTGAAATTTGATTCTCTTGAATGCCTTCTTCCTTGGCATATTGGTTGGAAAGTGCTTCTTTTTCTTTGCAGTTTCTCCACTTCATCCTTCTGTTTTGAAACCAAATTTTCACCTATTTGTAAAAACAATTGAACAAGTAACTGATCTTATCATTTCACTTAATTTTATTTTCTTCATGTCAAAGACGTTTTGAAAAGAATAGCTAAACGTAACATGTTCTGCTAAACTTAGTGAATTTTTACATTTATTTTTTCATAAAATATTAGACAGTGTTATATATAATCAGTATCTAGCAAAGATCTGGATAACCTATACACAGTACACAGCCCTGGATATATGTATTACAGCCTAAAAGTAAGTCAGATATATCTAAAGACTATAGAGCATTTGGTGGATATGCTAGTTCAACTGAAATTCATTGAGGCCAATTCTCTTTCTATGGAAGCTGCATTAATATAATAATTAATAATGTTAGTGTACTTCTTAGTCTGCTATAGTGCACAAAAGGATGCTCTAACCCTTTAAGGAACTTACTGCAATTTATGAAAGTGCCTAACTTTCTTGTTTATGTAAATAGTAAAATTGGGGCTTAGTCAATAATAATTGATTACAATATTGAACTAAAATATGTAAACTGACTCATAAGGGTGCCCTGGTAGATAGTTATCTTTTAGAAATTAATTTCCTATTTATAGTAAAAAGATTTCTTTTCCTTACCATCCACATCTTAGAATGCCAATTTACCTTTTCAGGAAAATCCCTTGATTTCCTATTCTCTGGGAGATTGTTCATTTTATTTTCTTGTAAATAATAACAATTAACTTATTAATTTAAATATGTTTAAGATCTACAAAGTGATCTCATGTGTTCCTCACAACAACCTTCTTTAGGGAAAAATACAGGAATGACTGTCTGAATTTTACAGATGATAAACCAAAGTTCAGATTTAAGTGACTTGTCCATAAAACCATAATTTTTAAGTGTAAGAGGCAAGATTAAATTCCAGTTCTCTCTGATCTCCAAGTCCATAATCCCCTCCTTATATCACACTGCTTCTTTTTATTCTAATATTCTAAATTTTAAATATTCTAAATGAAGATCTTTGGACAATATGAAGTTTGAAAATTATTAGAAAGAAAGTCTCAGCCAAATAGTTCTTGTGAGAACAAAGGGAAAATTCCTCTAAAGTACTATTTTATAATCAATCTCTCTAATGGGACAATATTCTATGATGGAACATTTAACTAAGAGTATAATAGAGATATTATAGCTAGGGGATTGGCCTTGAAGCTAGGAAGACTTCATTTCAAGTCCTGTATCTGGCTATGAGATCAGGGCAAATCTCTTTACCTTTCTGAGTTACGGGAACTAAAACTAGAGAATTTACAGGCCCACATTCCTCACCTACCTATAGTCAAAAAAAGAAAGATGATAAGACCTGCTTTTTGCTTTCACAGTTTACAGATTAGTAAAATAAATGAGGGTCATATAAGTAACTATCATCCAGGGTAGAAGATGAAAGTACAATAGAGATTTGGTTATATATTTTGAGGTTTTGGTTTTATAAGATTATTCACTTACAAAAATGAACAATATGAAATATTTTAAAGTTCAATATGGAGAAGCGGGGAAGGAAGTATTCCATTGAATCTGAGGGGGTTATTTTTTTTCTCGAATAATCAGAGGAGGAAAAAGATAGCATTGTACTAGGAGTTAAAGATTCAGGAGGAATTGGTTACTCAAAGTAGAAGGGAAAGGGAATATTATAAACTAAGTGCAATCACAGAAAAAGAAATGTCCATGAGATTTCAAACAGCCCTAAGTGTTTGCATATATATACACACTGGTACACAGAGAGAGATTAAAATAGGAATAGTGACATTAGGTCACAAATATAATTAGAATTTCAATGAGATTAAATCAAGAAATAGATTTGAATTAACCAAAGAGAAAATTGACCTTTATTTGATAGTTGTGGGAGAGTTGTTATAAATTGTTGGCATGGGCATGGTATCATGAAATTTATACTTTAGGAAGTTTAATCTGGTAGTCATGGGTAATATAGACTATACAAAGGTACTGAAACTAGCAAAATGACTCTTTAAATAGACCATTCAAGAGGCATTGAAGGCCTAAATTATGGGATCATGAGAATGAAGAGAAAGGGAAAGATCTAAGAGATAATATGATTAGGAATTTGTAACTGTTTGAATGTAAGAGATAGGGGATTGACAGAAAGAGTAAAATCAAAAAGCAAATGTATGTAATAATAACAATAATAGCTAACTTTATGTAGAATTTTAAGTTTCAAAGAGCTATACATATGCTATATTTCACATGGAAGGTAATAAATTTAGTGTTAAGATTTGTTGAACTTAAGGCCCCAGCTGGACATACAGGTAGATATTTGTCATTTGAAAATGGTTGAAAATATAGATCTAGAACTCAGATGGGAAGTCAAAAGTACAAAAGCAGATTTATTTATCAGACACTTAGAATGATGGTGGAAAACATGGGAATGGCATGGAACCAAGATGGTGGCATAGTAGAAGGGAAATCCTGAAACTGTTCTGAATATCCTTCTAAACTAATCTTTAAAAGTGCCTCAAAAGAACAAAAAGTGAAGCAGAAAGAGCAAGGGGGATCTTTCACTGATCACAACATGAAAGGTAGGCAAAGAGAGTGAATCTCTATGAGATAAGAGGGAACCACAGGCAAAACTGCACAAGGAAAAGTGCAGGCTGACTACCTCCCCTCACCCACCTACCATGCCAGATGCAGAGCCAGAACTTGGACAACCTCAGATTTTAGGACACAGCCAATACTAACAAAAAAAGCACCACAGACCTACCTCTAGAGGTTCCAGGTCCTAGCAGTGAGATGTGGAGCTCCAGAGCACTAGGCTCACAGGTGCAATGACAACAGCAACAGTAGCAGTGAAGATAGCCTCAGGGCAAAACAGTACCCCACCACCATCACCACCACCACCATCACCACCACCACCACCACCACCACCACCACCACCACCACAACAACAACAACAACAACAAACCACCATAGCCGTACTCCTTGAAATCTCAGGCCCTGGAGGTGAGGTTGAGAGAACTACATAGCACTGGACTCATTTGGACTCCTGGCAGACAGTGAAGATACTATGAGCCAGAAGCTAAAATAGAAATGACCAGCAACTTGCAGGACTCCCAGGCCTCAAGCAGAAAAAGGAGTAAATAGCAGCAAAGAAAACTTGTGACCCTGGAAAATTTCTATGGAGAAAAAGAGCCAAAAACAGAAGCAACAGGAGTGTGAGAAATAAGGAAACACATGTAAACTCTCCAAAAAAAAAGGAAAAGGAAAATGGTCACAAGCTCTGGAGGAACTCAAGAAGGAGTTCAAGTACCAAGTAAGAAAAATAGGAAGAAAAGTGGGGAAAAAAATAAAAGTAAGGCACAAAGAAAATAATAGCTCAAAAGGCAAAATTGGTCAAATGGAAAGAGAGACACCAAAATCAAATTAAATAATAAGCAGGTTAAAAACCAGAATGGACCTGCTGAAAGAGCAGGCAAAAAAAGTCCAATGATCAAAAGAATGCCATGAAAAGTAGAATAGACTAAATGGAAAAGCAGAATCAAAGGATCATGGATGAAAATCAGTCTTTAAAGACTAGAATTGGGCAAGTAGAAGCTAATGATTTCATGAGACATCATGAAATAATAAAACAAAATCAAAAGAGTGAAAAAGTAGAAGAAAACATGAAATTTCTCACTGACCTGGAAAATAGATCCAAGAGAGATAATTTGAAAATTATTGGACTACCTGAAGTCATGAACAAAGAAGAAGTCTAGACATTCTATTACAAGAAATTATGCAAGAAAACTGCCCTGATATTCTGGAACAAGAGAGCAAAATAGACATTAAAAAAATCCATAGATCACCTCTTGCAATAAATCCCCAAATGACAACTCCTAGGAATGTTATAGCCAAGTTCAAGAGCTTCCAGGGCAAGGAGAAAATTTTGAAAGCTGCCAGAAAGAAACAATTCGGATATCATGGAGCTCCTGTCAAGATTATACAGGATCTGGCAGCATCTACTCTGAAAGACCTCAAGGCTTGGAATATTATATTCCAGAAGGCAAAAGAACTGAGTCCTCAAACAAGAACAAACTGTGGTATATGATGTTGATGGAATACTATTGTATTATAAGGAATTATGAATAGCTTGATTTTTATATGAACTGGGAAGACCTCCATGAACTGATGCAGAGTATAACAAGAAAAACCAGGAGAACATTGAACACAGAAACTAAAACATTGTGCGACAATCAAATGTAACTGACTGCTACTAAAAGCAATGCAAAGATCCAGGATAATTCTGAGGGACTTATGATATAGAATGCTACCCACATTGAGAGAAAGAACTGTGGGAGCAGAAACAGAGAAGAAAAACATATGATTTATCACTTGTTTATATGGGTATAGGACATGGGGTTTTAAATTTAAAAGACTACTTTATCAAAAAATGAATAATATGTAAAGAGGTATCGAGTAATTACACATGTATAACCCAATGCAATTTCTTTTCAGCTCTAGGGGGTGGAGGGAAGGTGGGGGAGAGGAAAGGGGGAGGGAGAAAAATGAATCATGTAACCCTGGAAAAATATTTAAAAACAGAGGGCAGGTGGGTGGTTCAGTGGATTGAGAGCCAGACCTAGAAATGAGATTCTAGGTTCAAATCTGGCCTCAGACACTTCCTAACTGTGAGACCCTGGGCAAGTCATTTCATTCCCATTGCCTAGCCCTTATTGCTCTTCTGCCTTGGAACCAATACACAGTAATGATTCTAAGGTGAAAGGTAATGGTTTTAAAAAAAGAGGAAGAAATATTTTAAGATAAAATAAAATAATAAATTAGTCATAAAATCATAAATAAGAAACAAAAATTGGGGATGTATAAGATTGCCAACTGAAATAATGTAGAAAAAGAGAAGCTAAAAACAAGACTTTGGGAAATGACATTTAGTGCATTAGAAGATAGAGAGATAAAGTGTCACCTAAATCATAGGATGGTGATAGCAAACCTATGGCACACATGTCATTTTCAATGACACATGGTCGCATGTGGCTGCATACAGAGACGTGTGGGGCTGTGTGCCAAGGATGAAACATTTGCTGTAGTGTAGTGTAGACACTCTGTGCACTATAGATGACAATTCTACCTATATTAATTTACCTATTTTGGTTTATTAAATAGTTATATATTACAATTATACATTTTTGTTATATAAACTATAAATATCAAAAAATTATGTTTTTTTCTCGAAGTGACACACCACCCGAGGTATGCTCAGTTTTTTGGCGAATTTTGACACACCAAGCTCAAAAGGTTGCCCATCATTGCCATAGGAGAATAGTTTCAAGGAAGTTATTGGCAACAATGTCAAGTCAAAGAAAGGTTAAGGAGGATAATCACTGAGGGGAAATGCCAAAGATTTGTAACAGGGAACTTTTGAGAGTAGTTTCATTCAAATAATATGGGTTGGAAGCTAAGTCAAAATAGACTGTGATGGGTAGTAAGGCAATAAAAGCAATGTATAATGAGACATACATAAAGTGGTTTGTAAAGTGCTTATAAAATATCAGGTTGTGATATCATTCTTCAGAGAAGTTGACGAAGAGGAAAAGAAAGAGAGGACAGTAACTCAAGAAGGTAGAAAAGATTGGAGAAGAATTTCTTTTTTAGAATAGAAGAGACATAGAAATTTGGAAATAACAGAATAGGGAAATAAATGATGAAAAAATGTTGAACATGGAAGAAAGGTGACTGATGAAATCAACAACTTTGAAATAAAGCTGGGAATGTGGTCAGTGGCACAAGTATAAAGCTCAGAAAAGGAAAGAAGGAGCTAATTTTTTTCTCCTGGTCAACAAGCCAACCAGAATTTATTAAGCACTTAATATTTATTAAGTGAAAATAAGTTCTAGCAATTGAGTGCAATAAAGGCAAAAAGAATCCTCCCCCTCAAGAATTCCCCTCAATTTTCCCCCTTCCCATTCTAATATGAGGGGTAGGGGGAGGGAATGAAAACAAATAGAAACAAAAGGACTGATTGAAAGAGGGAAGGGAAAGGGAGAATCCTCTTGCAGAAAACAGGATTAGTTTTATACACAGCCAGGAAAATCAAGAGGAAAAGAGGAGGAAAAGTATACTAGGTAAGGAGGACAGCCAATGAAAAGACACAGTCAGAAGATTGAACTTGTGAAATACAACAAGAAAGCCACTATTGCTGGATCACATAATAGATGGAAGGAAATAAAGTATAAGAAAACTGTAAAGATAGATAAGCAGCCCATTATGGAGGGCTCTAAATGCTAAATTGAACATTTTATATTTAATCTTGGAAGTAATAGCTACTGGAATTTGTTAAATAAAGGAGAGACCCATGGCTCTAAGATCACTTTTACAGTTAAATGAAGATTGGACTGAAGTATGGAGAAAATTAAGGTAGGAAAAACAACCACTAGACTATTGCAGTAGCCCAAGAGTGAAGTAATGACCATTTGCACCAATGTGGTGGCTGAGTGATTGGAGTCATATACTGACTTAAAAATTAATCACATATTACCATATGAGTATGCACTCATATGGCAGACAGGTGGTACAGTGGATAGTGAGTTAGGCCTGAAATCGACTCATCTTCCTGAGTTCGAATCTTGCCTCAGACAATTACTATCTGTGTGATCCTGGGTAAGTCACTTAATACTGTTTTCCTCAATTTCCTCATCCATAAAATGAGTTAAAGACATGACAAACTATTCCAATATCCCTGGCAAGACCCCAAACAGGGAACCAAGTCGAATAATCCATTCATATTGTTGTCTTACAGTTTTGGACATGGAGCAAGGAAGGCCAGAGTTCAAATCCCATCTACAGTACTCAATAGTTGTGTGATTCTAGGCAACTCACTTAACTAATCAGGCTCAGATTTCTTCATTTGTGTATTGAAGGTGATGATAATACCTGGAGTACCTAGATTGAGCTGAGAACAATAAAGCACTTTGCAAACTTCAAAATGTTATATAAATGCCCCAAATCATTCTCTCCACAATTCTTGCATATTCTTACATTCTTGTTATATTATATATTCTTATATAATTAATATATTATGTCATAATATATTATATATTCTTAATTATTATATATTCTTAATATATTATATATTCTTCTTATACAGTTTTGTTGCTAAGTCATTTTTTGATTGTGTCCAATTCTTGTTGACCTTTTTTTGAGATTTTCTTGGCAAAAATACTGGAGTGGTTTGCAATTTCCTTTTCCAACTCACTTTGCAGATGAAGACCTGAGGCAAATGGGGTTAAGCTCCTTGTCCAGGATTACACAGTAAATGTCTGAGACCAGATTTGAAGTCCAAAGGAGTCTTCCTGGCTCCAAGCCTGGCGCTCTCTCTATCATACTACCAAGTTGTTCCTTCTTATGTATAAAAGATGCTCAATAAATATTCATCCGGGTTTATTATATCACTTTATTTTTATTAATACCCCATGAAGTGTCTTAAGAAAACATTATTGTCCCTATTTTATGAATGAGGAAACTAAATGTAGAGAGTTAAGTTATTTCCCTGATTTCATAGCTACTCAAAGGTAGAACTGAGTCTTGATGAGATTTCCCAACTCCAGTACCTAAATCACAGGATAATAAGATCATAGGTTTAAAACAAGAATGGACTTCTAAAACTGTTGAGTCTGATTCCCTCATCTTATATAGATAAGGAAACTGAGGTCCAAGAGGTGAAATTGATTTGTTCAAACTCACACAGGTTCTGAGATGCAGCGGTGGGTTTGAATCTGGGACTTCTGGCTCCTATACCAGTTCTCTTTCCAATGTAACACAATACTATTCTCAAATACAAAAATAAGGCCTAAATACTCAATATTCTCATTCAAGTATTGACTAAGCTCTACCTTGCTTACCTTCCAAGATCAAAGGAAATTAGACTCATTAAAGGTAGCGTATACTTTTCATTCTGCATCAGATTATAAAAGCAAAAAGAATCTGTCTACAAATATATATATATATATATATATATATTCTTATGGGGGAAGCAACATGTAAGTAGGTACATACAAAACTCAGAGTAAGTGGAAGGTAATCTGGGAGGGGAAGGCAAGAAGTTGGGAAGAATGGGAAAGACAGACAGTGGGAACTGAGTTTTGAAATAATACAGGGAAATCCAGAAACAGAGTAAAGAGAAAGAGTGTTCCAGATATGAGAGAGATCCAATTTAAATACATGGAAATAAGTGTTATATGTTCCAGGAAATGCAAGTAAGCCAATATAGGTAAGATGACAGAGTGCACAGAAGGGAGAAAAATGTGAGAAGAATGGAAAAGTAATAAAGGGTGTAATGTGGAAAATCATACTGCCATATTTGCATGGGGCAAGTTGGCAGTTTGCCCCAGTTAGAATGTGGAACATGGCATGAGCCAGGTGGCTGGTGCCACTCGGCAGTTGGAAGCCAGGGTATATAAAGAGCTGGCAAATCCTGCTTACTTCACTTCTCACTTTGCCTTATACCCCTTTGGGATCCAGGGAGGTGAGAGTGGGAATGTGAGTAGGATTATAGGATTTAGGCTAGAATAGGGTCAAATCAATTCTGCAGGACGATACTAACACCACAGCTGGCAAATCAACCAACCTTTAGCCAAAGAATAATTTTATTTTATTCTCAAAGAGACTGCACCATTCTGACCCAGGCTATCTGCCCTGGGTCAGCAGAGGAGCATTCAGGAAAGACCTTACAGCATCTTAAGCCTGAGAAATCATCTATCCCACTTCTTAGTTTTACCTAACCCTCTTTCCAATACCCTTATACCTATACCCCATTTATCAATAAACCCCTTGCCTTTAAGCTAAGAACTTTGCAGTCATTTGCCTACCCCATCTAAGGCCAAGCAGGGACAGCTCTTGAACATTCTAAGTGCTACAGCTAGAGTAAATTCCATTACTGGGACAGGAAGTGCTACATTCCCCTTCCTGGCTAACTTCTATGAACACCAATAGGATGTCACTTCTTCATCAGGACAGGGGCTGTAGAACATTCACCTTAAAGGAGCTTGGTGCCTAGCAAGAGAGAGTTTCACCTACCACTCTGCTAGCCTGTGTGCTGGACCCTTGATTCATTTATATTCAATTTCAAGCCCATCCCTGGTACTGGCCCATACCATCCTCTCTATAGCTACCTCCTCTTCCTTCTATTATTATTACTAACTACAGCCCCATATTCATTACAGGCGGCAGGATAAGAGAGCATTTAATCACCAAACAGAGGATTTTGTATTTTATTCTGAAAATGAAAGGGAATTACTGGAGTTTATTGAGTAAGGAGATGGCATGGTCAGACCTGTGATTTTTTGAAAATCATTTTGCCAGCTAAAAGGAGAATGGGCTGAAGGAGATACTTGAGGCAACAAGGCAAAATTTAATGTTATTGTAATAGTCCAGGCATGAGATGTGAAGGGTTTTCTAAAGGGTGGTGGCTATAAGTAGAGAAAAAGGATGTATTCAAGATATTTTGTTAAGACAGAAACAAGTCTTGGCAACAGATTAAACATCAGGCATATGTGAGAAGAAGGAGTTGAAGATGACACCAGAAGTAAATGAGTCTGGATGACAGGGAGGATTGTGGTGTCCTTAATAGTATTAGAGAAGTAAAGAAGAGAGGAAGACCTGAGGGGGGAGATAATAACTTCTATGTTTCATATGTTGAGTTTGAAATGTCTACAGGATACCTTTTAGAGTCAAGAGTCAATTAGTGACGTGAGATTCTAGCTCAGCAGAGACTGGGACTAGCTATAGATGCTGGAAAGAAATAATTAAACTCATAAGAGTGTATGAGATTAGTAAGCGAGATAGTATCTAACAAAAAGAGAAGAGAACCTAGGACTAGAAACTAATAAAATAAAATACTTAGATGTGTGTTTATGAATGTGGTAAGGGGTGGGAAGTCACTGTATCAAATTGTCATTTTATCTATACTTCCTAATAAATACAGGATAAAAACATAGGACAAACCAAAAAAGATTAATGAGCTAAAAAGAGCTTCACATAAGTGAAAAATTATATGTATCCCATTTGTAGATAAGAAAGCCTATCTTTACTTCAGACCACGCTTGCTCCTGAGCTCCTAACTTCTAAGCTTTCATTTTCTGTCATCTCACTTTGGAGATAACTTCACCTTTCAGGCCTCTCTTCCAACTGGTAAGTTTTTTTCCCCAGAATCTCAATTTGAGCAGTACTCAAGCTAGCCATTCCTGACTCTATGGACTTTTATGCTTTTTTCTGAGTTGATATCTTTCTCCTCATCAGTATTATCACTTTTTAACCCCCTTTCACTGTTGTCTTCCTCCTTTAGATTGTAAACTCCTTGAAGATAGCAGCTGTTTCTCCTTTTGCTTTTCTTAATATTCCCAGGCTTAGCGTCTGGGACATAGCAATCAAATGCTTTATCTAATGTAATATAATCAATTTTGCCTAAATTTTAAAATCACTAAGGTCCATCTAAAACTAATTGAAATACCAACTCAGCTAAAAAATACAGATGAGAGACCTATATTTGAGATAAACAGAATCAACCATAACCATAGGATTTAAGAGTTTGTCAGAAATGGACATGATCTAGTCCAACTCCTTTATTTGGAAACTAAGAACTTGGAAAATTAAGCAACTTGGGCCCACACATTAATAAGTAGTATATGCACAGGCACACACCCACCCCAGAATAAACTAATATCCACTTAGATATTAGTTTATTTGGAGAGTTTTGTCTGAAGACAAAGACAAGTTCTATACTCTTGTGTAATCTGAAATATTTCATTCATTATTTAGGGTAGAAGTGATGAGTCCATTACCAAAAGTTGGGTCTATCTGCAAATAGATTAGATTTCAAAGATGAACTACAACACACAATACACATATTTTTGTATCTGCAGTGCTTAGCACAGTGTATTGCATATGCTGAGTACTTAAACATTTTTTTGATTGATTGACACATCCTCACCCTTTCCTGAGCAATTATGGAAATTCTCCTGTATTCATCTCTGAAAAAGCATTTACTAAATTTCTGTAGTTTAGGTGCTGGACTAACAAAGATAAGACACAAATCCAAAGAGAAAAAGCAAAAGTTCGTGGACACTTTCTTATTTATTAGTACCTGTGACTCCTTTAGTCCCAAACTGATGGAAAGTTTCTTTCTGTCTGTTTTATTGATATACTTCTGTTTCTGAAACATTTTCTCCAGAGATTTTCTCTGGTCATCAGAAAACACAGCTCTTCTCAAAATTCCTCTTTGTGCTTTGGAATTGGAGTCTTCTGTTAGTAGAGGCAACATACTATCCTCTCCTAGGGGAAACACAAGGGACAAGATGATTTTAATGTCATCTGGAATAAGTATTTAGTATATTTCAAGCATTGTATGAGAGTTAGGGAACAGTATCAATTTTGACTTTTCAAATTATATACCAAGGGCTATATTCAGTTATTTCATTCACTCTCATAGAATTTGGAATTCAGAAAGACCTTGAAGATGATTCAGTTCAACTCTCGATTTACACATAAGGAAGCTTGTTCAAGATCACAGAGATAGTATTAGCAGCAGATCCAGAATTTGAAACCAGGTTTTTTTGTAGTTGGTTTGTTTTACCTCAAATCCAGTTCACTTTCTTTTATACTATGCTGCAAATGAAATGACTTGCTCAGAATCTGAAATAAGGAAATGAAGCAAGGGGAAAAGGCTTAAAAAAGGGTGAGCCCATTGAAAGATACACAATTGAAAGAGATGAGTAGAAAGCCAATAATATGAAATTTGGGGCACACCTTCCATTAGGATTTAAGAGAAAGTAAATAAAAAGTATGTTATCATGAAAGTCCAATGAGAGAATTTCAAGAAAATGTCAAAGGTGTCAAATGTCAATGGTTAAGGACTGAAGAAAAATCAATGGATTTGGCAAGCAGAAAGTCAATAAGAGGTGGCTTCTGTAGGGAGGTGGTAGAAGAAACCTGAATATTCATAAAAGTAGAAGTTAAATTGCTATATGAAAGAAGAAACCAGAAATGCTAAAGAGGAAAAACTATGAACAGTTTGACCTTGAGCAAATGAGTTAAGCCTCCTAGACCTTCGTTTACAGACTGTAAAATGAGAAGATTGTCCTAGCAGATCTCCAAGATATCTTTTTGCTTTGAGCCTTCAATCCTTTCATTAATAATAATCCATATTCCTCTAACTCTTATCTATCCTTTTATCCAGCATCCAGGAAAATCATTCCCTCCTCTCTCATCTCCTTAGTCTAGTGTAGACTCCACTCCTTCCTACATCTTCCAGTACCTTGCTTCTACAATCCAGCAACCAAGAATATCCAAGTTAATTCTTGTGGTAAGGCAAGTCATGAGGAGTCGTCTGCTGGAAGTATAGAAGAGCAGGAGTAAAAAGGGAAGAATTACACTTTTGAAAGGAAAGGATAAAGGACCCTGGAAAAGATGGTGGAGTAAAAAGAATCAGTATATGCTTGATCACATGTGTCAATGGGGATATGATTGGGGATGTAGACTCTAAACAATTACCCTAGTGCAAATATTAATAATAATATGGAAATAGATCTTGGTCAGTGACACATAAAACCCAGTGGAATTGCTCATTGGCTATGGGAGGGGGTTGGGAGGAGGAGATTATTATAATAAATATAAAAAAGATTATTCTATTACAAATATGAATACTATGAAAATAGGTTTTGAGTAATAAGACATGTATAAACCAGTGGAAATGCTTGTCAGCTCTAGGAGAGGAGAGGGAAGAGGGGGAAGGAAAGAACACAAATCATGTAACCATAGGGAAATATATTTAATTAATTAATGAAGAGAAAGAAAGAAAGAAAGAAAGAAAGAAAGAAAGAAAGAAAGAAAGAAAGAAAGAAAGAAAGAAAGAAAGAAA
>NC_058134.1:211900231-211981453 GCF_016433145.1 Gracilinanus agilis | reverse complement strand
GGAAGGAAGGAAGGAAGGAAGGAAGGAAGGAAGGAAGGAAGGAAGGAAGGAAGGAAGGAAGGAAGGAAGGAAGGAAGGAAGGAAGGAAGGAAGGGAAAAAAGATTACTCTGTTACAAATATGAATGCTATGGATATAGGTTTTGAGTAATAAGACACTTATAAACCAGTGAAAATGCTTGTCAGCTCTGGGAGAGGAGAGGAAAGAAGGGAGGGAGAGAACATGAATCATGTATCCCTGGAAAAATATTCTAGAAAATATTAATAAATTAATGTGGAAAATTTAAAAAAAAACACTAGGGGAAAAAAAGCAGTACAGCCTCGTTTTTTTCCACAAGTACTCCAAAAAAAATTTTTTTAATAATGAGATTAATAACATTGAATATCTAACAGAAGTTCAGTGACTTGCCCTGGTTCGTAAAACTAGAAAGCATCTGAGAATGTTTTTGAACTCAAGCCTTCCTGACTCCAAAAGCAGGTCTCTACCCACTTCTCCAACAAAGACAGAAGAATACCAACAGATTGTGCGGTGAACAAGCAATCCAAAGAACAATGAGAGTGAGTCATTTACCCATCCCAGGTCAATATAGGGAAAGAACTATAGGGCAGGGGCACTGGAGAAAGGATTTAAGGCCAGTATAGTCTTGTAGCACCAACATTAAAATGAGGGTCTATGTCTTTGAACCAGATATGGAACCTAGATAAGGCCATGTGTATTAGTCAGGGCCCAGGAACTGAAACTCTAACCAGAAACTGGGTGACAAAGCCAGTGAAGACTGAGTTTAAATCTATAATTGTGTGTCCTGGCAAGAGATAGAATCAGAAAACCAAAGATCCAGCATAAACAGATCTGAAATAATATACCTGTTAGAGACCAGGATCAGGAGGAAGGAAGCTGGCCAACAGGAGTTTGGGTCAGCAGGAGGGCAGTGGTCAGATTTCACCCAAGATCAGATAGCTAAGGGTATATTTGAAAGAATGCCTTAACAACCTTGAGGAGAACAGCACTTAATATGCAGAAAAAGCAGCAACAAGATCCTAGTATATACAGATCAGGACTAAAAAAAAAAGCCCTGATATATCCTCAAGAAGTCTTACATAGAGCCTGGCTCTAACTTGAAATCCAGATATAGGAAGTATTGATGTAAGAATGAGTAAATAAAACAAAAAGCATCCATGATGAAGTGCTGTTAAGGAGCAGGGACACTCAAGACCAAAATCAAAAAGAGAATAATTCTGCAACATTTATAAGCAGTCCCAAACAAAAATCCAGTTTATACACAAATTCAGCTAGTTTTAGAAAAACTAGCTATTTTTTAAGTTAAAAAATAATTTTATAAATGAAATGAAAGTACTAAGGAAAAAAATTTAGAGAGTTGAGAGTTATGGAAGAAAGAACTGAAAAAGTAATTATGCACAAGAAGTACAAAACCTTAAAAAAAAAGTACAAAACCTTGTTGAAGCAACTAATTCCATAAAAATTAGAATGTACCTGGTTGAAAATAATGATTTGTTGAGACAATAAAGATTAAAAGCAAACCCAAAATAATTTTTTTAAAAAGAAGAAAATATAACACATTTCATCATAAAAACAATTGGCCTGGAAAACAGATGGATAAAGAATATTTAAGGATTATTAAACCATATGAAAGCCATAGCCAAAAAAAAAAAAAAAAGAGCTTAGACATCCCATTTTAAGTAATCTTGGGAAACATACCCAGATTTCTTAGAAGCAAAGGAGAAAGGATAATCCTTTAGTCACCTTCTAAAAGAAACTCTAAAATAAAAATTCTCAGGAACATAATAGTAAAAATTCAGCTCTTTTTCAGGCCAAAGAAAAGAATCAAGAAGCAATAAAAAAGAAAGAATTAATGTACTGAGGAGCCACAGTCAGGATCACACATGATTTGGTTAGTTACCACTAACCTGGTGCAGAGAGCTTGGATATTCCAGAAAGCAAAGGAAATAAGATTACAGAACTAGATTTCCAAGCTTTCCTTGATGAAAAGACCAGAACTCTGTAGAAACTTTGAAGTTCAAACAGAGGAGTTAAGAGAAACATAAAGAGGTAAATACAAATAAACAATGATAAAAGACTAAATAAGGATAAGCTATTTAAATTCTATTATGAGATGATCTCTCATCTTATATCACTCATATCACTCTCTAGAGTGATAATTATCAGGAGTAATAGAGAGTCTAATTAGTCATTAGGCCTGTGGATGGTTTATTACATCTTAATGATTTTTTAAGAATAGAAAGAGAGAACTAGAGAAATATATGTAGAAAGGGAAAAGGGAAAAAAGTTTAGAGAAAATTATTACACAAGAAGAAGGGGTGAAGAAGAGGAGGCATCAGTGCAGTGAGCAATTCCAGAGTACCAGTTATGAAGAATGCCACCAATTTTCTGACAAAGACATTTCTTTAGGAATATGGTCAATATAGTAATGTGTTTTACTTTTTTAAAAAAATATGTGTTTGCATATGTGTGTATGTGTATACATATGTGTATAAGATGTAACAAATCTATACATGCATGTACCTATATAAGTTTGTGTACAAACACATATAGACATATTTATATACCACACATACACAGATATATATGTCTTGTTTTTCTTTCCTTTTTTTTTTCCAGTGGGAGAGGAAGGGGCTGGGGTTAGAGATAGAATTTCCGACCAACAGCAAAATAAGACAAAAGGGAAAAGATCAGAAGGGATCACAGATAAATAGGACAGCTTTGCAAGTTAAATATTTAACTTATACTTTTTTTTTAAAGCTCCACATAATGTATTTGTATTGCAATACTATTTTGTTCTACAAAAAATGTAGAAATACATTTTTTATTTTGTGTTTTTTGAATAATAATGTTATAAATAATAATAAAAAATGGAAAGGGCAAGGAATAAAATAGCCATTATGTTACAAATATATGAGATCAAAACAGATGAGTAAAATTTCAAGTCAGATTGGCGTGGCCAATCACTGTTCATCCAATAAAATGGCTCCCTTTCGACTTATGGAAATAGTTATTTGTACTTCCTAAAGGGAATAACATCTTCCTTTAAAAAAAAACCCTCACCTTCTGTCTATGAATCAGTACTATGTATTGGTTCCAAGGCAGAAGAAGAGTGGGAAGGGCGAGCCAATGGGAGTTAGGTGACTTGCCCAGGGTCATCCAGCTAGGAAGTGTCTGAGGCCAGATTTGAACCTCTAGGACAGTAGTTCCCAAACTTTTTTGGCCTACCACCTCCTTTCCAGAAAAAAATATTACTTAGCTCCCCTCGAAATTAATTTTTTAAAATTTTAATAGTAATTAATAAGAAAGATAAATGCACCTGTGGCCATCACTGCCCCCCTGGATTGCTGCAGCACCCACTTTGGAAATCACTGCTCTAGGACCTCCCATCTTCGGGACTGGCTCTCCATCCACTGAGCTACTTAGCTTCCCCCCAACCCCTCTTCTTAGTACATTAATACTTTATCACTTCTGATTAGGTCTTATCACAACATTACCCTTCCCCCACCTCATACTTAACTAAAGGTACTGAATTTTGGTCAAATTGTTAATATTCTCTGGATCTTGGTTTCCTTAAGTACAAAATGAGGGGGCTGTCTTGGATCTATGGTCTATGATCCTAAAGCATCATTACTAAATCTGTGGATGACATGAAACCTATGGATGATAAAATGATAATCCCAAAAGTCCTTGGATTGAATCAGTTTTATTTTTGATAAATGTTTATGAAGCACCTACATTGTTAAGAACAATGTGTTATGTTACACAATGGTTGACATAAAATTTTGTTAAAATCATTATCTGGGACAAGATGGATGCCACCTTGATTGACAGGGATGGCAGTTGAGAGATTCGGAATGCTCCCAGGGGCAAAAGTCAGTTGATCCCACCCTATAAATACCTCCTAAGAATTACAGTTGAGGTCTCAGATCTCAGAGCTGAGACTTGAGCAAAGTTCTCTTGGAGCAAGAACTAGGACAGAGAGAGAAGAAGGTTGAAGTGTGGTAGAAGAAGAGGGTAGGCCTGAACCTGAACCTGTAACCTGTGCTAGACTGGTAGTAGAGCTGAGAGAATACACAGATCATCAATCAACAGCTACATCAATAGCCTTCCCTATTCTCTGACTTGGCTGTGGCCAGGTCAGGTCAGAGTTAGTGAGAGGGTGAAGACCTCAAGCCTCTATGAGCGTAGCAATCTCCAGTCCTGATCATCAATTAGCTTAGTAGCCATACCATAGCAATAGGGTTCCCAATCCCCAAACCTATTTCCTTATTATCCTTTCCCCATCAATAGTTAATACAGTGATTTAACAACAAGTACCTTCCTGAGTGGTTATTCTATCACAGCCCTTAGGAAGGGAGAATCAATATGCAGTCAGATACCAAGGTTTCCAAAGCCAATCAATAGCCTATTAACAACTAATCCAACCTCAGGTTGGGCCTAGAGAGGTTAACCATCTACCTAAGCTCTCAAGAGGTCCCAACCTGGGCAACTGTTAGAAGGAAGCCACTGACAGGCTTAACCAACCAAGCCTGTCAGAGAGAGAGAAGAGGGATAGATCAAATTCAATAGCTATTGTGAGAGGAGTGGGTATTCCTCCTTCACCAACTATAGCTGGCTTAGGCTCTGATCCCTCCTTCTTCCATACTATCCCTAAGATCTACACACCAGCCATCCTCTGATATTTAGAAGGAAAATCTCTAAGGAGATAGTAGTAGTAATAGGAAGGATACAAAGAAGAAAGATCAGATTATATATATATATATATATATATACATACATGTATATATATATACACACACACACACACACATATATATATATATACTCAATACTCTTTATTTCTTTTTAACAATTTAGATAAGACTATTTCTGCCTTCATAGAACCTTCATACAAGGAGTGTATGAAGCCCCTACACAAATAATACAATAGTACAATAAGACTCAATAAAGATGTAAATTGATTGCTACATGTTCTGTGAAGGAAAAAAAATGATGGGAAGAATCAGGGAAGATATCTTAGGTGAGGTAAATTAAATTTTATAGAAGAGTTTAGAATTCATTGGGAGGTCAGGGTATTCCTGTTTAGCCAGAGGCACAGAGATAGGAAAATATACAGTATGTGATCACAAAACTTAAGAAAGGAGAAAGATCTTAAGAGTTTGGGAAGCCTAACTCCTAATTTTACAAATAAAGAATATATATACAGAGAAAGTGGCTCGTCATCCAACTCTGTAGAACTAGCAGAAATAGAGCAGTTTTAGGAAGGAGTTTCTTTAAATCCAGATAGATTCCAAGCCCACCCCCTTTTCCCCCCAGGGAGGCAGGTTGAGGAAAGAGAAAGAAAGACTAACTTTACAGATCTTTTTTATCTCCAGCTTGTTTTCTCTTGGATTTCACTTATAATTTTTCTTTATCTCTCTCATATACTTAATATGTATTATCACACTATAGTTATTTGTTCAAATATATTCATAAGAGAAGGCACTGCCTTATCTAAATTTTGTCCTCTTTTTCAGAGCCTAACACAGTCCTTTTTACCCCCTGAATAAATAAATGATGGGCAAGGTGGGGAGATGAGGAACAAGGTCAAGAAGAACAACAACTAGCATTTAGCTAATGCTTTGAAATGTGCAAAACCTCATGTTGAATCAAGTTGTTGAATGGGATTGACTAATATTTGGGGCTCTTTACTTTGCGTCCAGAGTTAATATGAATGCATCATTTTGTTGTGGTCATTCAGTCATTTTCAGTTGTGTCTGATTCTCCATGGTCTCATTTGGGAAAGATACTGGCATAGTTTTCTATTTCCTTCCCCAGTTCACTTTCCAGATGAGGAACTGAGGCAAATGGGTTAAAAGACTTGCTCAGGATTATTAAAAGCTATTTTTAAATAGCTATTAAAAGGCTGAGGTTGGGCTTAAACTCATCAAGATAAAATTTCCTGAATCCAAGCCCTGTGTTCTACCCACTATGCCAACTAGTTGCCCTAAAAAAGGAGATCCTTTGATTTATCAACCAAGCAAATATACGTTGTTAGTCATTCATGTTTGACTCTTTTTTAACCCATTTGGCATTTTCTTGAGAAAGATACTGGAATGGTTTTCCATTTCCTTTTCTAGCTCATTTTATAGATGAGGAAACTAAAGAAAATACAGTTAAGTGTCTTGACCAGAGTCACAGAGCTTGTATAAATGTCTGAGGCTGGATTTGAATTCAGGAATCTTCCTTACTCCAGGTTTGGTACTCTGTCCACTATGCTGCCTAGCTTGGTGTTAAATAATTTAAAAAGATAGTTTACCTCACTATAGTAGTTTACTGAATTACATATTTTTTCTGGCATCAAAGAAAATGATTTTGTGAAAAGCTGATTATATTCTTTAATTGGAGGTAAAGAAAGATTACTAGTGCTGTTACTAGAATTTCTCTCTTAGAATCCAAACTTTGGCCATTTTACAAACTATTTCTTTTAACTTGAATGCAAAAGGATATAGTTGTTTGGGTTTATTGTTTTGTTTTATTTTTTAAGGTTTTTTAAGTCAATGCAGTCATTTGACTTTTGAAATATTTATGATTTGAATGAAAATTCTCTCATTTGAGAAATGGATGAAAAAAAAAAAGACTTTGAGGTTGTCCAGAATGAATCCAGATACATTAACCCTTTTCCCTCCCTGATAAAGACTTAATTGCTGTATAGCAGGATGGGTGGGGGTCGGAGGGAAGGAATATATATGTATAATTAAAAGAATACTGAAATGGAAGTCAGAAGATGTGGATTCTTCTCCTTCCTCTGACACCAAATGACTGGCTATATGATCTAGTATAGGTAGGTCCCTTGGTCCCTTTGGGCTTCAATTTCATCTTTAAAATGAGAGGTCTACACTAGATCTCTGATCTCCCTTTTTATTCAGATTCAGTAGGAACAAAACCAAAATTTTTTTTCCATTCTGCAAACTGGAACTATAAAAAAGCAACCAATATCAAGCAGAAGGAGATCCTCCTCTGACTATCTGATTATTTCCCTAGGAATAATCATCTGTCTGAGACATCTATTTTACCATGGTCCTGTCAAACCCTCTATAATGCATAAGATTCCCCATTACTTTTAGTTCTTCTTTCATTCCTTGTCTTGTTTCTAGTGGGAGTTGCTGCAAATGAATTCAAAAGTATTAATGGGAGTCGTTCCAGAGGAACTATATTGTCATGTACCCAGATCACTTCTAGTACAAATAATTTAGCACTATGGAGCACTTAACCCCCTAGCCCTTACCACTCTTCTGCCTTGAAACCAAAACAGAATATTAATTCTGAAGGAAGGAAGGAAGGAAGGAAGGAAGGAAGGAAGGAAGGAAGGAAGGAAGGAAGGAAGGAAGGAAGGAGAAAAAAAGCTGTGTAATGTAGGGGAAAGGGTACTGGACTTAGAAATTTAGATGCCTGGTTTCTGACCTTGGGTCTGCCATTGACTGTGTGTGGTAAGTCATTTACCTTTCTAATCCTTAGTTTTTTTCATCTGTAAAATAAAGGATTCAGTTATATTGGAGTCCTATATAAATCTAAATTCTTATGTGCTTTAATTTACAAATTTTATGGTGTCATATAAATTAGAGTAATATATTTTTTTGCATTTTAGTTCATTTTCCAGAGACCCAGATACTCCTCTAGTCAAATGTTCTAAAACAGAATTCTATTGGTCCTTTCGGCAAGGAGTTGGTATTAACATATATACCAATTATACTATTAGAATACAGTCAATGAACAGCATTTTTTAAGCACTTATTTACCAAGTACTGTGCTAGAAACAATACACACAATCCAACCAAAAATTAAAAATAATAACAATATATGTCCTTAATTTCTCACCTCTAAAGAAATCTCAATTAAATAATTAACATTTATAAATAAAAAGTGCCAAAGTACTTTGAGATAGAGATAATAATAATAATAATAATAATAATAAAGATAAAAAAAAGAATATAAAATTATAATTTAAAAAAGTTCCTTTTCTAAGACAGTTTTAATTCAGGAGACTTTCCTTGCCCTTATCTACAAGAATCTTTATCTTTAAAGCTTCTAATTCTTAATCAATCAGATGTAGATCATAAATTCAAAGGCAGAGAGAAACAACTAATAATCATACTTCTAATTTGTTTTAAATTTAGAAATAGAAATGGCATTTTTAGGTCTATCTTATTCACATAATCACTTAATTTTCCATTTCATTTTTACCAACATAAAAAGGTATAATTTATTCTGAAGTAGAATTAATGATCCTATCAATTTGTATAAAATATTTTCCATAGTAGGCTTTGGGAAGAACTTTTACCATAGCCTTTTGATTTTTGACCTCATTCCATGAAATAAACTTATAAATATGTTTACTACAATGAGAAGGATGGGTTAGGAATAATTGTTTCTATATTTTTCAAAGTATGGGTTCAATTAATTTTAGGAATTTAACAAGTAATACTTATATTGGTTTTGACCAAATGAGTTATGACAAATTAAAAGGGCATAAATTGGTATTTTCAAGATTCCTTATAAAAATGCTAATCTAACCTATCTCCATTCCAAATGACAAGGTAAAATCAGTATAGTGACATAATGATGTGATTATCCTGTCATGGAAAAATGAAACACTTTGACTATGAATCTTTGCAATGTCAGTCTAATCTCAAGTTTAATACTTCAGTTTCCTTCTATTACACGATAGAAAGGATCTGTAAATCATATGCAGCTTTCCTTGTCAGTTATCTGCAACTACACTGATTTCTTGACTTGTAACTTCTTTGTTTAAAAATACTTTAATAAGCTCCTAATGATCTGTTTTAAAATTTATAGCAATAGTTCTAAGGATTGAGATCATAAAATCCTAGTTCTTAGAGTTGGAAGGGATCATGAGCCCATGTAGGCCAATTTCCTCCTTTTACAAAGGAGGAAATAGAGGTTTAGAGATATCAAGTGATTTTGTTGGAGGTCACTCTGGCAGTAAGCATAAGAAGCATGATTTGAACCTAGATCTTTGAATTCTGAAACTTGTCCTTTTTTGTTATCCTAATTCACTGTCTCCTTTACAACAAGCAAGAATCAATTGGACTAGGAAATATATGGGGAATAAACAGTGATTCCTAGTCAAAATGTAATAATCAAGGGGGTAGGTGGGTGCCAGATCCAGAGATGGGAGATCCTGAGTTCAAATCTGGTCTCAGACACCTTCCTAGCTGTGTGCCCTTCACAAGTTACTTAACCTCCATTGCCTAGCCTTTACCACTCTTTTGCCTTGAAACCAATACATAATATTAATTCTAAGGACTTTTTAAAAATGTAATAGTCAAGAATACAGGATAGAATATGTTTAGAAAAATCTACAAATATAATAAACATCAGCTCAATGTTTCATGTATCAGTGGTTCCCAAACTTTTTTGGCCTACCATCCCCTTTCCAGAAAAAATATTACTTAGCCCCCTGGAATTTAAATTTTTTTTTAATTTTAATAGCAATTAATAGGAAAGATAAATGCACCTGTGGCCATTACTGCCTCCCTGGATCACTGCAGCACCCACCAGGGGGCGGTGGTGACCACTTTGGGAATCATTGATGGAATATGACATTTAATTGTTTTGAGAATTTGAAAATGAGTATGTACTTGCTTCACTTTGCCAAAAAAGCCTAACATGAAAGGAAAAAAGTATGTAGCTAAGTTAAATGATGCCAGTTTGGAATTTCCTTTTAACATCTTTCTCCAATTTCTATTACGCTCAGATTTAATTTCACACTGATGTTATCATTGATTCAGCCACAAATATTTTATTTTGAAGATTTTTCCCCCAAAATCTTTCCAATACTCTAATTTATGCTGATAAATATCATTCTAAGATGTACAACAGTTTTCATTTATTTCCATCGAAGCCCACCCTAAAGGAGGAAATAAAGAGTTTTAGTCACAGTCTCTATTTTTTTCCATTTGAATTGTAAACATTCCATTTAAAGTTGACAATTAATAGGTCATTTTCAAAATAGTGGTGCATCATCCCAGTTCATACACAATCCCTTCAGTGGATGATGGGCCTTAAGTATTCAGCAAGTCCCCATGTCCACTCAGGTCATCCACTAAATCTCTTTTCAGGTAGACAGAGTTATATGGGAAGATGAGCTAGAACGAGTCTATAAAAGTCAATTCCATTCACTGTGCATTTTTCAGGCAAGTACTTTAAATGTTGTTCAGAAATTCATTTGGAACGTGAGACAGGAGCAAAGACTGACACCCGGAGTATTGCTTTATGACCATACAAAAGGGCAGCTGACCCTTACCGAACCTTTTCTATATGAAATGGTTCCTAAAGTTCATCAGCACAGTGAAAAATTGTGGTGAGGTCGCGTGTGGATGAGTAAAGCTAAAGCGATGATTGGTCATGGCTCTCTCTGCCATTGTGATTGAGCCTGGACCATGTAAAATGCTCTGTGGGAAAGTGTCAACCTCCTAAATAGGGGCTCAGAAACTTTCAGCTCATTAAATTGCCAGCATTTGCTGCCTCACTTGTCAAGAATCATTCTGTTTAGCAACTCCTGTCCAGTCATATTCATAAACCACATCTTCATAGTTAGCAGATGTCTACACTTAACTGGGATATAACAATATGATTTAGAATAACTGAACTTCCATTTCAGTTTTCACTTGAAAAAAAAATGTCCTATATAAGGGAATGATATTGAGATACAAAGATAAGCATAGGACCCAATGTTTTCTTGAGATACCAAGATAAGTATAATCTAACAGTCTTTCTTAATTTTAAACTTAAAAATTCCCCAATCGTTTAACTTTAAACTGTAACTAGGCTATCCATCTTGAAATAAAATATAGTTTTAATCAAAGACTTTTGCAATTAATTCACTTGAGGAAAGAAAAGTCATTTTAAACTTACAAAAAAAATTTTTTTCTAATAATAGGAGAAAAAATGCTCTTCAAAATATTTCTGAAAAGGTCAGTATCACATCTTTTTTTTCTTTTGAGAATATGAGAAACTTTTAATTCCTTATGTAGAATGAAGCTTATTCACTGTAATTGGTTTTAATAAATCATGATTTTTTTAAATCATAATGTTAAATGATCAAACATTTTTACCCAGTCTGTGTTTTCTCAAAACCTTTATTTTTACTTTCCTTCATTTATGAATATTATTGCTATAGATTTCAATAATAGCCAAGTTGATTTATTAGAGAGGTTTCCTATTAGATCAAAACCAAGAAGTATTGTTTGGTTTGCAGGGTTTCAGGACTTTGATGCCATTAGAAACCTCCCACAATCGCAGTGTGTCTGTGACACACTGTGAATCCTTGGAAACCTCTTGAATGGGATTGCTGTGGTTTTTACTGAGAAATTAGCTCCTTGCCATTGCATTACCAATTAGTTTTCTAGAACACATTAAATCCTGCTGCTTTGGTTTACAGAATAACTCAAGCATTACTGATGAAGCATAAAAACTTACTTGGCAAAGCAGTGGGGGATGCAGGGTGCTGACAGGACCCACCGCAGCAGGTTGAGTAGAATTGTGGGGCTCTCAGAAAAAAAAGTTTGGACGAAGCTGCAGATAAAACATCAATCTCATTGGTTATATACTTATTTTAGACAAAATGCCAGTTGCTTAAAAGTCACTAAGTATTGCCCTCTGACCCCTATTTTATTCTTTTGTAAAATAACAATGCTTTAATATTAAGCTGGGATTAGTCAGATGATCTGTCAAATATTTTTACCAGATTATTTTATCAAGGCTTCCTGGATTTTATAGATTGAAGTAAAATATGTTATGAAACAATAAATATATATTCTCTTATAATATAAATATATATTTATCCTATTCATAAATATGACTCTGTACTCATAGTTGCTAACATAAAATGTTTCGAATATCCTGCAGATCAGGAAAAAATACCTTTGCTATTTTTTTTTATCTTGAGTACAATACATTTAACTATGTATTTACAAAACCTATTTCAAATTTTTATAGTCAGATTCCATAGTTATTGACATTGTAACACATTGTTTATTTTATAACTCAATAAATGAAAAATATATATCCAACACATTTCTGATTACATGAGCAATATGCTAGAATACATAAGAAATATACTGGTATCTATGAATTTATAAAACTTTCACAGGAAGAAAAAAAATATATCTAAACTAAAATCACTTGAAAATATACCATATATATCACTTTAAATTTGGGGTTATTATTTGTTTAAATTTTCAATCACCAATTTGAAGGTTAATATTACTCTTAGAAATGTTTAAAATAACTTATAATCTCCTTTCCTCATAACTCATTTGACATTCAAGTCCCTTTCATGGATAAGGAAAGTTGGGAATAGGAAGTATCTAGTACTTATATTGAGTAAAAAATGAAAATAGCTGAAACGCCTACCACCCAATATGATGTCAAATGAAATGGAATGTTAACTACACCTTTTAAAAAGTAAATATCATTCAAAGCATGATTTTATAATTTTTCAAAAAAAATCATTTTGTGTTTATAACCAAGTGAACCTTTTCTGATTAAAATATATGGGAAAATACATGGAACCAATTCTTCAGTTGTTGTTTTTTTTTACTCTTGATCAGCTTTATAAACCTTAGATCAAACTTTCTTATGCAAGGGTAGAGTGATCTAAACCAAAGCTGTACTTTAAAAATAAGTGGATTTTAAATGTGAAGTGTCACTTAAGTTTCAAAGTTAGACCTCCAGCTATCTCATGTCTAATAAAATAATACCTAATCCTTGTACCCAGTTTTCATATTGTTAGACTAAAACTGACAACCATCAGTCATGAGTTTTTGCCACTTATACATTCAAATGATAAGTATATTTTTAATCTTGATTGTCTTAAGACGAAGATAAATGCATGTATAGAAGATGGCATTAGTATGAGGTGTCAGGACAAGGAACAAGTTACTATTAAAAAATCATCCTTACAAAGAATGTAGTAAATGAGGGATAGGGTCATTTATTTTGATTTAACAACAGAAACTACAGTATGATTTCCTTAAGAAATGTCATTATATATCAGTTATAAATAAGATTGATAATAGGGGGTTGGAGCCAAGATGGAAGAATAAAGCAGAAATTCCATGAGCTCTCCCCAAATTCACTCCAAACAACCATAAGAAATGCCTCAAAATGAATTCTGGAGTGGCAGAATCAACAAAAGGATGAGATAAAACAAATTTTCTGCCCAATAAAACTTAGAAGGTTGGCAAGGAAGGTCTGTCCCACTGGGGTAAGAGAGCCCAATCTAGTGAAGGTGGCATCTGAGCAAGCCAGCAGTAGGTCATACCTCAGCAACCCAGGAGACAAGCCTCTCTCCCAACCTCTCCACTCCCCAACATAATGCAATAGGCAGGCAGACCCCAAAGTCTCTCCTCCCCCCATAAGTCCTCAGGCAGTCAGGCCCCAATTCTCCCAGTTCTTGAAATTTGGGACTGTCCCCCATCCATCTGTAGAGGAAAGTCCAACATTAACACAGAGTAAAAAGTCACAAAACAGGCTGGAAAATGAGCAAAAAGAAAAAAAATTCTTGACCATATAAAGTTACTATGGTGACAAAGAAGTTGAAAACACAACTTCAGAAGAGGATAATATCAAAAGAGCTACATGCAAAGCTTCAAAGAAAAGTTGGAAATGGTATCACTTCAGAAAAGAACTCTTGGTAGAACACAAAAGAACTTCTATAAAACAAATAAGAGCTATAGAAGAAAAATTGGGGGGAAAGAAATGAAAATGATGCAAGAGAATCCTGAGAAAGAGACAGAACAGCTTGATAAATGAAGCATGAAAAACTAAAAAAGATGTACAAAAGGGGCAGCTGGGTAGCTCAGTGGAGTGAGAGTCAGGCCTAGAGACAGGAGGTCCTAGGTTCAAACCCAGCCTCAGACACTTCCCAGCTGTGTGACCCTGGGCAAGTCACTTGACCCCCATTGCCCACCCTTACCACTCTTCCACCTATGAGACAATACTCCGAAGTTAAGGGTTAAAAAAAAAAAAAAGATGTACAAAAATTCACTGAAGGAAAAAACTTCTTAAAAAGTAGAATTAGTCAAATGAAAAAGGAGGCACAAAAACACACTGAAGAAAACAAGTTATTTAAAAGTAGAATTGGTGGAAAAGGAGGTACAAAAGATCAATGAAAATTAGCAATTTTAGCAATTAGAATTAGGTAAATGGAAACTAATGATCCTATGCAACATCAAGAAACAATAAAACAAAATCCAAAGAATGAAAAATTAGAAGGAAATGTGAAATATATCTTTGGAAAAACTACTGATCTGGAAAACAGATACAAGAGAAATAATTTAAGAGTCATTAGGCTACCTGAAAATCATGATAAAAAAAAAAGAGAAATTATTAAGAAAAACTGCCCTAAAATTGTTAAATAAGAGAGTAAAGAGAAATTGAAAGAATCCAGCCATCATTTTTTTAAACACTTAACTTCTGTGTATTAACTCCTTGGTAGAAGAGTGGTAACAGTAGGCAATGGGGGTCAAGTGACTTGCCCAGGGTCACACAGCTGGGAAGTGTCTGAGGCCAGATTTGAACCTAGGACCTCCAGTCTCTAAGCCTGACTCTCAATCCACTGAGATACCCAGGTGCCCCCCATCCATCACTTTTGAAAAGAGATTCCAACATGAAAACTCCCAGGAAAGAACTCCCAGCCAACTAAAAAACACTGTAAGTGGCTAGAAAGAAATGGTATATCATGAAGCCACAGTCAGAATTGCACAGGATTTATCAGGTTTTACATTAAAGAATTTCAGGGTTTAAAACATGATAATAGAGAAGGCAAAAGAGCTAGAACTCCAACCAAGAATCACTTACCCAGTAAAATTGAGAATAATTCTTTGACTAAGGGATGAGGGTGAGAGTAGAATGAATATTTAATAAAATTGAAAATGTTCAAGTATTCCTCTTGGAAGACCAGAGCTGAACAGAAAATTTGATTTTCAAATATAACTCAAGAAAAGGATAAAAAGGTAAATAAGAAAGAGAAATCATAAGGGATTCAATAAGGCTAAATTGTTTACAATCCTACATGGGAAGATGACACTTGTAACTCTTAACAACTTTATTACTTCTGGGGTATTTAGAAGGAGAATACATAGTCTGAGGGTATAAGAATGAGTTGAATATGATGCAGTGATATCCCTGTCCCCAAAGAAAAAACAAATTAAGGGTTGAGAAAGAGGATTGTACTGGGAGAAGAGGGAAGGGAGAGAAAGAAAGGGATAAACTATCTCACATAAACATTTGCAAAAGAGTTATTACAGTGGCAGAGAAAGGGGGGGGGTGCAGGCAATGCTTCAAAATTACTATCATTAGAATTGGTTCAAAGAGGGAATATTCACATTCAGCTGGGTGTAGAAATTAATCTTAACCTATAAAGAAGTAGGAGGGGATAAGAGAATTGAAGAGGAGGAGACTATTAAAAGTGAGGGCAATTGGGGAGGCATAGGTAAGAAGTAAAATACTTGTGAAGAGAAAGGCTAAAAGGGGGAGGGAGAGAAGGAGAGAGAAGGAGAAAGAGGAGAGAGAAAAGGAGAGAAGGGATAAATTGGGGGAAAATAAGATGGAGGAAATACATAGTAATCACAAATAAGAATGGAAAATGGGATGAAATCATAAAACAAACAAATAACAGAGTGGATTAAAAACTAGAATGCTATAATATATTGTTTACAAGAAATACATTTGAAGCAGAGAAGAACATACAGAGTAAAGGTAGGAGCTAAAGCAGAATCTATTTTATTTCAACAGAAATTTAAAATGATAGAGTAGCAATCACGATATGAGACAAGGCAAAAGACAAAAGGTATCATAGACAATACATAAAATGATATGGCATCCAAATTTTAAAGGAGAAATTAAATGCATGATGAGAGGAAATAGGCAGTAAAACTATACTAGTGGGAGACCTCAACTTTTCCATTTCAGGAATAGGTAAATTTGAGCAAGAATAAAAAACAAGAAATAAGTTCAAGAGGTAAATAGAATTTTGGAAAAGAAATGATAGACCTCTAGAGAAAATTCAATGGGAATAGAAAAGATTATACCTTTTTCCCAGCTATTAAAGGTAGCAACACAAAAATTAACCATATATCAGGGCATAAAAACCTGACAGCCAAAAGCAAAAATATTAAGTGCATCCTTTTCAGATGATAATGCAATAAAAAGTATATTCAATAAAGGACTGTGGAAAAATAGATTAAAAAATTAATTGGAAACTAAGCAATTTGTCCTAAAGAATATAAGGGTCAAAGAAGAAATCATAGACACAATCAATAATTTCATTAAGGTAAATTACAAGGAGAAAACATCAAAAATTAAAGAATGTAGCCATAAAAAGTATTTAGAGGAAATTTTATATCTCTAAATGTTTATATCTCTAAAATAGGTTTTAAAAAACATCAATGAATTGGCAACATAACTAAAAAACTAGAAAAAAGAACAAATTAAAAATTCTCAATTAAACATAAGATTGGAAATTCTGAAAAACAAAAGGGAGATGAATAAGATTAGGAGCTGGTTTTATTTTTTTAAGCCAATAAAATAGATAAACCATTTGTAAATTTGATAAATTAGATCTTTAGAAAAATAAAATTAAATTACCAGCATCAAAAATTAAAGGAGTGAATTCATCACTAATAAAAAAGGAAAATAAAGCAATTATTAGGATCTATTTTGCCCAATGATATGACATAAGTCTGACTAAGTAAAATAGATACATATTTACAAAAAATATGAATTTGCCCAGATTAACAGGAGAAAAAGAGCACTTAAGTAATCCCATCTTTAAAAAAAATTAACAAGCCAGCAGGGAACTCCCTAAGAAAAAATTCCTAGTGTCAGATGGATTAACAAGTGAGTTTGACCAACATTTAGAGAACAATCATTCCAATTCAACATAAACTAGTTAGAAAAATGGGCAAAGAAAGAGTTCTACCAAATTTCTTTTACAAGACAAAAATGGTGCAGATACCTAAATCAGGAAGAGCAAAAACAAAGAAAAAACTATAGGCTAATTTCCCTAATAAAAATAATGGCAAAAAATTTTTAATAAATTATTAGCAAAAAGATTACAGTAATATATTACAAGGATCATACACTATTACCAGGTACAGTTTATACCAGGGATGTAAGATTGGTTTAACAATAGGAAAGCTATCAACATAATTGATCATATAATTAGCAAACCTAATAGAAATCACATGATTATCTCAATAGATGCAGAAAAAAATTTTTGACAAAATACAACACCCAATTCTATTAAAAATACTAAAGACCACAGGAATAAATGGAGCATTCCTTAAGATGTTTTTAGTGTCTATCTAAAACTATCAGAAAGCATTATCTGTCATGGGAATCAGCTAGAAGCCTTCCCAATAAAATCAGGGGTGAAGTAAGGTTACTCATTATCACCACAATTGTTCAATATTGTACTAGATATTGTGGCTATAGCAATAAAGGAAGAAAAAGAAATTGAAGGAATCAGATTAGGTGGTGATAAAATAGAACTACTACTTTGCAGATGATATGTCGGTATATAATTAGAAAGTCATACAGAATCAACTAAAATCTAGTTGAAATAATTGACAACTTTTGCAAAGTTATAGGATATAAAATAAACAAACACACATCATTAGCATTTCTATATATTATCAACAAAGTCAAACAGCTAGAGAGAAATTTCATTTAAAGTAAATACAGACAATATAACATATTTAGGAACCTACCTGTCAAGATAAACCTAGAACACAATTACAAAACACTTTTCACACAAATAAACCCCAAACTGAAAAACTGAAAAATATTAATTTTTCATGAGTTGACGAAGCTAATATAATAAAAGCAAGAATTCTATCCAAAATAATTCACTGATAAAATGCCATATCAAACTACAGCAAAAGTCTACATTAAAGCCTCATTTCTCAAATATATTGAGAACAGAATCAAACTTATAAGAATACAAGTCAATCTACAATTGATAATTGATCAAAAGATACGAACAGGCAGTTTTCAGAAGAAGAAATGAAAGCTATCTATAGTCATATAAAAATGTTTTAGATCATTATTGATTAGAGAAGTGCTATCCCACTTTCAGGGGAAAAAACTGTTGTAGTTGGAATGCAGAAGAAAGCATACTATTTTTCATTTTATTATCATTTTTGATGTCTTCTTCTACAACATGGCTAATATGGAAATATATTTTGCATTATTGCACATGGATAACTCTTATCAAATTGTTTAATATCTCCAGGAGGAAGGAAGAAAGGACAGAGAAATGAAAGAGAATTTGGAACACAAAATTTTATACAATGAATGTTTTAAAATTTTTTTATCATTATGTGGGGAATACTGATTGCTCAAATATATAAGGAGCTAAATCAATTGTAAAAAAAAAAAAAATCAAGCCATTCCCCAATTGAGAAATGGGCAAGGGACATGAATAGGCAATTTTCAGATGAAGAAATCAAAACCATCAATAAGCACATGAAAAAGTGTTCTATATCTCTTATAATTAGAGAAATGCAAATCAAAACAACTCTGAGATACCACTTCACACTTAGATTGCTAACATGACAACAAAGGAAAGTAATAAATGTTAAGAGGGGATGTGGCAAAATTGGGGCATTAATGCATTGCTGGTGGAGTTGTCAATTGATCCAACCATTCTGGAAGGCAATTTGGAACTATGCCCAAAGGGCTTTAAAAGACTGGCTGCCCTTTGATCCAGCTATACCATTCCTGGATTTATACCCCAAAGAGATAATAAGGAAAAAGACTTGTACAAAAATATTTATAGCCGTGCTCTTTGTGGTACCAAAAAAATTGGAAAATGAGGGTATGCCCTTCAATTGGGGAATGGCTGAAAAGATCGTGGTATCTGCTGGTGATGGAATACTATTGTGCTGAAAGGAATAATGAACTGGAGGAATTCCATGTGAACTGGAAAGACCTCCAGGAATTGATGCAGAGTGAAAGGAGCAGAGCCAGAAGAACATTGTACACAGAGACTGATATACTGTGGTAAAATCGAATGTAATGGACTTCTCTACTAGCAGCAATGCAATAATCCAGGACAATTCTGAGGGACTTATGAGAAAGATGCTATCCACATCCAGAGAAAGAACTGGGGGGGGGGGGAGCAGAAACACAGAAGAAAAACAACTGGTTAATCACATGGGTGGTTGTGGATATGATTGGGGATACAGACTCTAAACAGTTATTCCCAAAGTGGGTGCTACCGCCCCCTGGTGGGTGCTGTAGGGATCCAGGGAAACAGTGATGGCCACATTTTTTTTGTATTACATTCTATTCTGAGTTCAATAAATAGTTTCATAATTTCCAGGGGGCTCTAAGTAATATTTTTTCTGGAAAGGGGGTGGCAGGCCAAAAAAGTTTGGGAACCACTGCTCTAAATGATCACCCTAGTGCAACTATCAATAATATGGAAATAGGTCTTGATCAGTGACACATGTAAAACCCAGTGGAATTGCGCATTGGTTACCAAAGGGGAGTAGGCGGAGAGAAGGGAAAGAACATAAATCATGTAACCATGGGAAAATTCTCTTAATTAATCAATTAAATAAAAATTTTAAAAATTATGTACAAATTTTAAAAAATTAGTTGGAGAATAACTTAAAAAAATGTGGTACATGATTGTGATGGAATACTACTGCACCATAAGAAACTATGAACAGACTAACTTTTTTTTAATTTGGAAAGAATTACATGAGAAAATGAACAGTGAAATAAATAGAACCAAATGAATAGAACCAAGAGTACATCATACAAGGCTACGGAATTAATACTGGAAAAAAAAAATTTTAGATGTTACCTCCAGAGAGTGAACTGAAAAGTAAAAACATGAAAAACTTAATTTGTATGGCATGTCTGTCTTCCAAACAATGCCTTCTGTCATGTACAGAGGGAAAGAAAGAACTGGAACACATGAATAAATTATATTAATAATTTTTCATTGTTATTACATGTAATTGAAATAAAATATTTTTAAATGGATAGCATATGTTCAAGAGTATAATTTGGCTCACCACATATATTTTTTCAACAGACTTTTTCAGTTCCTGAAATAAGAGTCTATAGAAAATTAAAAGTACAACTACAGTGTTAGTTAGTTTCAGGGGTAACTGAAAAAAAGTATAAGCCTGCTTTCCTGTAAATCTGTAGGAACTAAGTACTGATAATGCTAGTTGGAAAGGCTGAATAGGGAAACCTCAGGAAATAATTAGCATAAACCATTAACCAAATTGTACCAACTATGCTATATGTGATTTTAAAAGAATATATTAATTTTCCAGTACTATCCATATAAAAATTATATGTTAAATGTTTTTAAATGTACTCTTCCCTGCCTTTGTAACTACTACTTTCCTCTAACCCCATCCCATCCCCAAAAATGGATAAAAAAAAAATAAGATTACTAAAACTAGATATTCTGGTATTTAAGCAAGATTTAACTTTAGCTAATTAGGCAAGAGCAGAGAAATTTTCACAACTGAATGAACTGATATTTTCTCCATGAATAATTTATACTAATTATATATGTGCAATAAACAGAAATTAAAGTCTTGGGATTCAGAAACAATTTACATTTAAGTAGGAACTAAATCAACTTTGTACTCAAATTCCATCATGTAACATTTCTATCACTCCAAAACACAGTTTTCCTACACAATAGCCAATTCTTAAATATATATAAACATACCTTGTTTGAACTAGTGTTACAGAAATCGTGAAATTCCAATTTAGAACTACCTTTTTATTTTAATTTTTGTGGTATTAATTTTTTAGTTCTATTTTTATTTTTTAGAAAAATTTTTCCAATGATTACATGATTCATGTTCTTGATCTCTCTTCCCCCCCACCCCCAGTAGCTGACACACATTTCCACGGGTTTCTTCCCGTGTCATTGATCAAGATCTATTTCCATATTATTGATAATTGTTCTAGGGTGGTCATTAAGAGTCTACATCCCCAATAAAGTCCACATCAACCCATGTGTTCAAGCAGTTGTTTTTCTTCTGTGTTTCCACTCCTATAGCTCTTCCTCTGGATGTGGGTAGTGTTCTTTTCCATAAATCCCTCCGAATTGTCCTGGGTCATTGCATTGCTGCTAGTACAGAAGTCCATTACGTTCGATTGTACCACAGTCTCTGTGTACAATGTTCTTCTGGCTCTGCTCCTTTCACTCTGCATCAATTCCTGGAGGTCTTTCCAGTTCACATGGAATTCCTCCAGTTTATTATTCCTTTGAGCACAATAGTATTCCATCACCAGCATATAACACAATTTGTTTAGCTATTCCCCAATTGAAGGGCATCCCCTCATTTTCCAGTTTTTTGCCACCACAAAGAACGTGGCTATAAATATTTTTGTACAAATCTGTTTATCTATGATCTTTTTGGAGTACAAACCCAGCAATGGTATGGCTGGATCAAAGGGCAGGAATTCTTTTAGCACTCTTTGGGCATAATTCCAAATTCCCAGTCAGAATGGTTCGGTCAGTTCACAACTCTACCAGCAATGCATTAATGTCCCAATTTTGCCACATCCCCTCCAGCATTCATTACTCTCCCCTTCTTTCATTTTAGCCAATCTGCTAGGTGTGAGGTGATACCTCAGAGTTGTTTTGATTTGCATTTCTCCAATGATTAGAGATTTAGAGCACTTTCTCATGGGCTTATTGGCAGTTTTGATTTCTTTATCTGAAAATTGCCTATTCATGTCCCTTGCCCATTTATCAATTGGGGGATGGTTTGATTTTTTTTATACAATTGATTTAGCTCCTTGTATATTTGAGTAATTAGACCTTTGTCAGAGTTTTTTGTTATAAAGATTTTTTCCCAGTTTGTTATTTCCCTTCTGATTTTGGTTGAATTGTTTTTGTTTGTACAAAAGCTTTTTAGTTTAATGTAATCGAAATTATTTATTTTACATTTTGTAATTTTTTCTGACTCTTACTTGGTTTTAAAGTCTTTCCTTTCCCAGAGATCTGACAAGTATACTATTCTGTGTTCACTTAACTTATTTATAGTTTCCCTCTTTATATTCAAGTCGTTCACCCATTCTGAATTTATCTTGGTGTAGAGTGTGAGATGTTGATCTAGACCTAATCTCTCCCATATTGTTTTCCAAATTTCCCAGCAGTTTTTGTCAAATACTGGGTTCATGTCCCAAAAGTTGGGCTCTTTGGGTTTATCATACACTGTCTTGCTGATGTCATTTACCCCAAGTCTATTCCACTGATCCTCCTCTCTGTCTCTTAGCCAGTACCATATTGTTTTGATGACTGCTGCTTTATAGTATAGTTTAATATCTGGTACTGCTAGGCCCCCTTCCTTCATGGTTTTTTTTCATTATTTCCCTTGATATTCTTGATCTTTTGTTATTCCAAGTGAACTTTGTAGCTAGTAGAAATATTCAGCAACTTTAGCAAAGTTGCAAGATACAAAATAAATGCACGTAAATCATCAGCATTTCTATATATTTCCAACACATCACAGAAGCAAGAGTTAGAAAGACAAATGCCATTTAAAATCACCCTAGACAATATAAAATACTTAGGAATCTATCTACCAAAACAAACTCGGGAATTATATGAACACAACTACAAAACACTTTCCAAAAAATTAAAACTAGCTCTAAACAATTGGAAAAACATTGATTGCTCATGGGTAGGACGAGCTAACATAAAAAAATGACCATTCTACCCAAATTAATTTAATTACTTAGTGCCATACCTATCAAACTACCAAGAAACTTTTTTACTGAATTAGAAAAAACTATAATAGAACTACACTTTTAAAAAGAGTTTCCACTTTTATATAACTCAAGTGCCAGTCTGTTTGAGTTATGGATTGTGATAGTGCTGACCTATTTAAAAAGTAACCCCTCAAAGGTCATATCAAAATATTTCACTGAAATAGATTTTTTAAAATTATAAATGTTTTCAAATACTCGGAGACAACTCACTCTTTTAAGTCTGATGTATGTAAAATAATTTTTAAAATTACAATACGATATGTTAATGCAGAACTGTGCTAATAAAAATTTAACAGTTGATTCTCTGGGGAGAAAATGTAAGAAGAGATTTTTTTAAAGTTAAATCTGCATTATTAACACTTTCCTCATCTCTTTTTCAGTCTAGACCAGTGAAGGGCAAACTACAGCCTATGGGCCAGATGCAGCCCCCTGAAATGTTCTATCTGGCCATGGGACATTATTCCTAATCTGACGAATACAATGAGGAGTATACAATACAATGAAACTTTGAAAGAGTTGCCTTAGAAACAGACTGACAGATGAGCATTTCCTTTCCTTTGGCCCCTCTTTAAAGAGTTTGCCCATCACTGATCTAGACAATCAATGAATGTATGATCCTTTGAGTTAACAAGCAAAGAATGGAGATAGAATAATATACCAAAGCAACTTCATGAAAAGTTAAAAATTATAGCCTTGATTACATGAGAAACAAAAATATTCAAAAAACTACAACATATTATAATTATTTAGATCAAACACCTCGTTGTAAACCTATTTCCAAGGGTTATTATAAGGACAAAACAAAATTCTATTTGTAACATACTTTGGATAGTATAAGGCACTCTCTAGATGCTAGATATTATTATTGTAATAATAATTATAATGATAATAGAATTTTCATTTTTTAAACCAGATATTTTGACTGATATGAAAAAATAAGTTCTAACTTGCTCTCAAAATAGCCAGTTGATTCATTCTAAGATTCCATTGAGCTAGATATTTTCATGTCATTTACTACATTTGACATCAATAGACCAATGCTACTAAAATACTAAGTACTTTCTGGTAGCTACTTCCATTCAAAGATTGAAAAGATGAGGTTGGAGTAAAGGCACTTGAATGTCAAAAGAGAATTCTTTTTATGAATAATAAACATATCTAATGATGTTGTACTATGTTTCTTTTTTTCTTTTTAAAACCTTAACTTCCACCTTAGAATCAATACTAGTTATTGGTTCCAATGCAGAAGAGCAGTAAGGGCTAGGCAATGAGGGTTAAGTGACTTACCCAGGGTCACACAGCTGGGAAGTGTCTGAGACTACATTTGAACCCTGGACTTCCCATCTCTAGACCTAGCCCTCAATCCACTGAGCTACCTAATTGCCCCCTATTCTGTGTTTCTGAGGAAGGAATATCAAAAGGAAAACCAAATAGGGTCAAATTTCTTTTTAGAGCAAATTAGAGAAGTATTTAAAGAGTTTACCAAAAGAACCTTCCAAGGAAGGATCACAGACATTGAAATGATTTGAAAACAAAAATGTCTGAATGAGTATGACAAAGTTAAATAAGCTTTAAGCATAATTAGTCAAGTTTAAATCAGAGAATGATTACTACTAAGCAATATAATTATGTAAAACAGTAATTCTCTGACATGAATCAATACAATATTTTTAAGACTTAAGAAAAGGAAAGAAAAACAATCATCTGTCTTAAAGGATAAATCTGGGAGAAAAAAACCAACTGCCTAACATTGTTTTGCTAAACATGTCAGGAATCAATGAATTGAACTTTATAATATTTTCAACTTAATTCGGTCAGTCAATAAACTAGGCTCTGTACTATGTGTTAGGTATAGTTCTAAAAACAGAGGAGACAAAAAAGAGAGAGCAAAATTGAATGTGAGATTAAACAAGCAGACAAGTACAAACAAGGTACAAGAAAAACAGGAAATAATCAAAAGAGGAAAGACACTAGAATTAAGTGGGAGGAGGAAAGGCTTCCTTTGAATGAGATTTTAATGGGGATTTAAAGGAAGCCACTGAAGTCAGCATGTTGACATGAGGAGAGAGAGCATTTCAAGCATGGAGGATAGCCTGAGAAAATGTTTGGAGCCAAGAGTTAGTTTCTTTTTTTACAACATAGCCAAGGGACCAATGTCAATGGATCAAAGAGCATATGGTAAGGATTAAGGCATAAGAAGACTAGAAAAGTAGGAGATGACTAGGTTATGAAAAGGTTTGAATGCCAAACAAAAGATTTTGTATGTGATCCTAAAACAATAGGGAGTCATTGGAGTTAATTGAGTAGGAGTGGTGACATGGTTCAACCTGCACCTTAGGAAAATCACTTTGGTGGCTGAATGGAGGGTAGAATGGAATGAGGAGAGACTTGAAGCAGGCAGACCCAACAAAATGCTTTAGCAATATTATAGGTGTGTTGTGATAAGGAGCTGCATTTAAATAGTAATAATATTAGAGGAAAGAATGGGACATGGTTGAGAATTGTTGCAAAAAATAGTCATCAGACCTTGGCAACAGATTGGACATGGGGGTGAAATAAAAAGATAATGAAGAGTTTAGGATGATGCCTAGGTTGTGTGCCTGAGGGACTGAGTACATTGGGTTTCCTTCAACAGGATAATAGGGAAATTAAGAGTGGAGTGAAAGTTTAGTGGAAAAGAAAATGAATTCAGGCTGACACTGAATTTAAGATGCCTGCTGAACATCCAGGTGAAGATGTGTGAAGACAACTGGAGATGGAAGATAAGAAGTCATCAACAAAGTTAAGGTAAGATAGGTAGATTTGTGAATCATCAGCATAGGGATGGTAATTAAATCCATGGAACCTGATGACCAAATGATGTAGCATAAAAGGAGAAGAGATCAGAACAGAATTATTTGGGACACTACAGTTAGAGGCCATGATCTAGATCAGTGATTCCCAAACTTTTTTGGCCTACCGCTCCCTTTCCAGAAAAAAATATTACTTAGCCCCCAGGAAATTAATTTTTAAAAATTTGAATAGCAAATTAATAGGAAAGATAAATGCACCTGTGGCCATCACTGGTCCCCTGGATCGCTGCAGCACCCACCAGGGGGCAGTAGCACCCACTTTGGGAATCACAGATCTAGATGAAGATCCATCAAGGAGACTGAGAAGGAACAGTCTAATAGGTAGAATGAGAAATCAGAAGAAGAGAGGAGTCTCAGAAACCTAGAGAGAAGAGTTTCAAAGAAGAGGGGGGATCACCGGTGTCAAAAACTTAAAGTGAGGTGGAGGAGAATGAAGATTGAGAAAAAGTAATTGGATTTAGGAAATAAGAAATTATTGGTAACTTTGGAGAGAAAAATTTTAATGAAATGATGAAGTCAGAAACCCAATTGAAACTAAAAAGAAAGTGAGAGTATTATAGACAGACTTTTCAAGGAGTTTAGCCATAAAAGGAAGAATAGATAAAGGATGATAGTTAAAGCAAAGGATCAAGTGAGGATTTTTTTTTCAGGGTGTAGGAGACATAAGCATGTTTTTAGGCAGCAGGGAAGGAGTTAGTAGACAAGGAGAGATTGAAGATAAATGATCAAGTAGAGATGAGATAGGAGGCAATCTGTCAGAAGAGACTGAAAGGAATGTGATTGCCTGAGCAAGTAGCCTTGTTAAGCAATAAGACCAACCTTCCCATGTGAGACACGGTGATGGAGACAATAGTGGCAGAAGACATAGGAGTGATATGAGATGAGGAAAAGAAGACAAGTTGGAGCTCACAATGAATAGCCTCAATTTTTTTCTGTAAAATGATACAAGATTCTCAATTGAGAGGGTGGAGAGAAGGGGAGCCATAGGAAGATTTAGAAGATACACTGTGAGAGTAAAATAGTGAATTGATCAAGGAGGTATATAGTCAGATTATCTAACAACAATCAGGACTTAATCGAGGGCATGTAGTATTTATTTGTAGTAGATGGAGTCAGAACAGTTCTATGTTTTTTCTCCACCTTTATTCAAGAGCAGGGGTGTAGAAGGAGAGGGTGAATATGTTCCAAAATGAGGCTTGACAGGGTACAATCATAAAAATGATAAGCAGACTAGGTATTCAAGAGAAGAGGACAGTGTAGAGTTGAACTAGTTCCCAAAGGGTCAAGATGGGGAAAGAGGAGAAAGTGGTTGGTGGAAGGGAAAAAATGTCCCAGAAGATAAATGAGGAGTTAAAGGATTGAAGGTCACAATACAGATGATGAATAGGGTTTGGAAAAGCCAAAGGAGAAATGGAAAGCCACAGTCTATTGACTGTGTTTGGATAAAGGGATTTTGGAACTCTTGAACGTTAAAAGATGACATTTTTGCAAGAGATGCCAAGATCAAGGGTATGACCACCTTTGTATGTGACAGAAATGAGATGGAGGAATAGGGCATGGTAAGTGAGCCAGTAAAAGAAGTGATTGGTTAGAGTGTTGAGGGATAGTCAGTCTGTATGTTGAAGTTCTCTATAATGAAGAGATTTCATTAAACATTTTACTACAAGTCAAGTTCCACGAAGACAGAGACCATGACTTCTCTAAAATTTCTATTTTATCCAATACCAAGCATATTACACACAATAAATGATTACTGTTTGTTGAATTCAACTGAAATCATCAAGTAGTGTTGACATACAAGATACTGTGTTAGCAGGAAATACTAAAAATGAAATATGATAGAATTTCAAGGAACTTATCCAAACTCTAAGGCTATTGACATCTTTCCATAAATTTGCTATAGGGACCAACGTAATTGGTCAGGAGCCTTTTGTAACGCAGGATTGATGCTGCATTACACTTTCTTACTTTTTCTAGAAGTTAGTTCAGCTTGCTCATCTGTTTTATTCTAGGCAAAACTTATTTTTTGTACCATTTCTCCCAAATATAAATATTGATGAACCCATTCTATAGGTTCTTATACCAATTGTATGTCATAATCTAGGTAATAGACCATCATTCACTTGGTCTTTCATGAGTGGATAGTCAGGTAAAAACTCTTTTTGAATGGTTATTAATCTCCTCGAGGAAACTCAGCAATTTTCTGTTGATAGATGCAATCAATATTATGTCACCCATAAGCAAGAACATCTAGAAGACTTCAGAATACATTAGAAGTCTTTCTTCAACTAGGAATCAGCACTAATCTCATCACATGAACAAACCCCTTTGGCATACATACATCTTCCTATCTTGTGCCTCATCTGATGTTTATGATCAAACATTGCTGAAAGGTTATCTTCTATCTTAAAAGGAATCTTGCTTGAATTATTTTTGTAAATTGTTGAAAAAGAGTCTATAATAGCATTTTGTTGTGCTGACTCAAATAATTTTTAAAATAATCAATAATTACCAAGGTGAGATTCTATATTCTCTTTCATCTTTCAGTCAATTGGGTGATCGTGAGGAGGTATTCTACTACAGCATATTGCTGGAGAAAATCTGTTCCCAATAATATACTTATTGAGGATATACTCAATGTATGTATAGATGATTCTTATTATATATATATATGTACATATAAATATATATGTACATATATATATATATTAGTGATGAATTATTTGGCCATGGCAATCCACAAAGCAAACAAAAGTACAGAATTGCCATCAGGCTGTGTTGCCTCCTTCTGTGGTAATAGGAAAGTAGGCAAGTATATCAGTAACCATATTCTCTTAAATGTTTTTGAGGGGTTATTTTGCTTTGTTCAGGGGTCTTTTTTAACATTAATAATATGAGATTTTTTTCCACACCTGTGGAATCTTCCTCTTCTTGTTAATTGATTCCTCAAACCCTTCAAAATTGAGTTACTTTCAGCATAAATCTCTTCTATTTATAATTGGTCTAATCCAGCTGCTTTTTCCACCTTTAATTTTTGATGCTATTTCTACCTCCTCTAGAGGAATATCTGTGACAATGATATAATAGTCTAATTGTGATGGTTCTACTGTTCTTGATGGTGAAAATTTTATGAAAGAATCTCTGCTTAATCTTTTCAATTTTTTTTCTGTTTGCTATCCTCTTTCCATCCTTAACCTTAATTGCCCTCAAAATGTTTTGTTTATTAAGATATCTCATCAGTTTTATCTAAATTGTTTTTACCTCTGAGTACCCAAAGGAAATAATCTATGGTCCCACTTTCCTAGGACTTCCTCCTGCTATACAACTCTAATATCCTTAAAGCTTAAACTATCCAGTAAGCTTGATAATTCATCAATTAGAATTCAACTTCCTCAACATAAGTAGTATTCCTTGGTTAATTTTTAGGAATTCCCTCTTTGGGTACTATTTCATATTCTCTGATCCTATCATTCCTATAATATGGCAGATATTATGGTAGACTCTTTGTCTGAATGAATAGATTAAAAAGTCTCAAACTTCTCTGATTCATATTCAGGGGGGGAAAGGTCAGCAAAAGAGGTGAAGACTAAATAGCATAGAAAATATTTAAACAGATTAGAAAATACTTGTCACAAGTGTAAAAAATTCTACACAATCTTGGCAACAAAATGAGTCTGCTTTATGAGGAGATAAAACATATACACAAATGACTAATACAATTTAGAATAAGATAAATGTAAAAGAAAGGTTCAAAGAAAGCAAAATAACATTGAGCGTAGGATATATCACATAATTTTCAGAGATGTCCCTCAAAGAACTAGTTCTTTCTTAGAAATCTCCTACAAAAAGACTTCCCCATAAGAAATATGTATATGCACATGTATGCATGTATTTGTATGTGGTGTTTAAAAATACACATGGATATATGTAATGTAGAAAAACCTTTTTATGTTTTCTGCTGTGAGATTAAAATTAATATCCAATAACTCCAAGTATTATATTATATAAGGTTTATTAATAATCACTTGAAGTAGAAAAAATACAAGAACAAAAGTAAAAACCTGAGTAAAGCCAGCTTTCTCAGCCATGATCAGAGGAAAAGAGAGAATGGACAGAGTTACACAAAACTTATGAGAAGGAACATGGGAAGCTGGGAAAGAGAGTTTTGGGGAGGAAAAATTCTAATTATACACTGCACACTGTGAATTTCAAATGAGGAAGGGGGTCTATCATTGCCAAAAGTTCAATAAAAATAAAAATCACAAGGGCATCAAGTTGTGATGAGATACCCTGATAGAAAGAGCTAGAGCTTTGAGAGGAGAGGTCTAAAATCTCACTTCTGCTATTTATCACCCTTTACTTGTGATATGACTTTTATTCATCTTTATAATGTCAGGAGTGGATTAAGGAAAGCTATCCTCTATAATTTGAAATTAATCCATTGATGGCTTTATATTCTTATTTACTAAAGGTTTAGGGATATTTGATTTTTAAGGGTTTGGAGGCAAGAAAATAGGAGAATATGTGTAATATAAAAAGATTCCAAAATCCTTTAAAGCCAAAAGAGAGTTTGTGCTTCCCAACAATTTCCTTGTACTTGACAATGAAGGTATGGTTTCCCAATGCTATTCTCCCAGGTCAAAGTGTATGGCTAAAATGAATGAATGAATGAAAAATTTAATAGATACTTAATATTCATAAACTACAGTGTTATGCACCAGGGTTAAAATGAAAAATTAAGATGGTATCTGCTCTCAAGGAAGCTCACATTCTAGTAAGAAACAACACATATAAGAAATGTCAGTTGTGGAAAAAAAAGGCACTATTGTCTTTAGTAGAGAGCAGCCAGACAGATGGTAATGTATCTTCTTTCCTGTAAATCCCATTGATGAAATCATATTTTTTTCTGATGTTGAACCATTTGACAGTGCCATTGACTTTGGCATCAAGAATTTTATTTTCTGAGTCTTCAATAACTACTACTGAGACAGATGCCAAGTCAACCTCTATGAAAATTGTTTCTTTTGTTAATGGCTTCAAGGGTCTGGTTGAAAGCAAGGTCAGTGGTATGGTGCAATGCTTATAGTCCAAGAACCTTAAACTTCTCTACCTGTCAGTAGGAGAAGATCAAGAGCTGGTGGTGGTTATAGGGATAGAAAGACCCTTCTCCACAAAGGTTGTTCCCCTTGATAATTGCTTTGGAAGCAAGGATAAAGTAAGGCTATTGACGTAGGGAGAGCAAAAAACGATGCTACTATTTTCAGGGCTCTTGTGTGAAGGGTCCTGGCCATCTCCGTTTAGGTAGTGGTCAAGGGGTGTTTGACCCATCTGACATATGTTGCCTCCTCTCCTTTTCTCAGGATTCCTTGTTGCTTGAGAGACTGGTTTATGACTAGGACAGACACCAGAATAAACAAATCCCCCCAAAAGTAGCCATTAACACTTCAACATCAACTTGGAAGGTTTTTAGTGGGTTGTCTGAGGGATATGAGTTTGGTCCTTTGATTTTCAATATTTTTTATCTATGATTTGGATGAAGAGAGAGAAAAAGCATGGGTATGAAATTTGCAAAAGAAACAAAGCTAATAAGTTAGATGACCAAAAAAAGTTCTCAATAAACTTATTAGGGCAAATCTAAGAAGAAAATATTTACCTCTTAGGTTTAAAAAAATTCATAAGATGGCAGAGTAACTGGAAATACAGTAGTCTGCCAGGCCCATCCACTTCCACCTCAATTCCTCTAAACAGAACTGAACCAAACAGACTAAATCCTCATTGGCAATTCAAGAAAATTCATTGGGAAATCCAAGTTAAAAAAAAAATCACAGTGGGTCATTTTTCAAAGCCAGGTAAGCAAAGGGAGATAGTTAGGAACAGACTATATAGAGCATTACAGCACAAGAAAAAGCTTTGTACCAGGTCAAGAAGAGGTCCCAGACCCAAGATAGAGGGGCCTAACACTTGTGTAGGACACAGGAACTGGTACCAATCAGCATCTCCCTTGTTCATTACTCAGTTCCAGGTCATAAATCCAAGATGGACTAAGAAGAGAAGCTTTGCCTAGGCAAGCTTTCCAGGGTGAGGACTGGTCACAGGTCCTTGGCTGTGTACCAAGTAAGAAATAGGATCAGAAACAACTGCAGCTGTGTCTCAAAATCCAGCGAGAGAGCAAGGTCTCAGTTCTAGCTTCCAGTTCAGTCTAAAGCCTGCAAAGAAAACCAGGGCAGGAAGCCCAGACTAAAAGGAAGCTTACATCTCTATTGTGTCAGAATCCTTCCAAGTCAGAATAGATTCTACTCTTAAAAGTGAAACCAACTTCATTGCCATGTTAAGTATTTAATTGGAGGACATAAGAATGAAAAATAAAGATTTCATTAAAAATGGAAATATTTCTAAAAATAGAATCCAATAAATCTGAACAAAATGGAAAATTGGTTGATAATCACCTCCCTGTGTTAAGGCAAAAACTGAATGTCTTTTAAAAAAACATTTTGATAAAGGATAAAATAGAAATATTATTATATGATAGTGCAAATATCCAAAAGTATACTGATGCAAAAATCAGGCTTTTCTTTCCTTTATGTTAATTTTTAAGGCATTGAAAAGCTCAGTTGGCATTGAAATAAACAAAAGAACTGCTTTTATTTTATGCTTAAGGTCTACATTTACACTATGAAAGCAAATAATAATAGTCATTAAAGAAAAGTTTACCTAATGCTCCTACTAAAACAAAAAATTGGGGTGAAAAAAATGTCCTTGGGACTGTAAGGTAAAGTCACCTTGAAATATACATTAGGGAGAGTTAAAATTATGTATGCTAGATGTGGGATCCTACAGCAAGAAAGGTAAAATGTGATCCAGAAGAGGGGAGGTTACCTTGCCCTTTTGCAAAAGAAGACCTTTTGGGTAGAAGTTTTGTACTTGATTTCAATATATGTAGCATGCTGCATCCCCAAGAATCTCAAAGTATTTCTTACACATAAGTAACAAATTGAGCTATTTAATTTTAAAAAAAATTTTTAAACCCTTACATTCCATCTTAGAAGCAATACTTTGTATTAGTTCTAAGGCAGAAGAGCAGTAAGGGCTAGGCCATGGGGGTCAAGTGACTTGCCCAGGATCACACAACTAGGAAGTGTCTGAGGCCATATTTGAACCCAGGACCTCCCGTCTCTGGGCCTGGCTCTCAACACTGAGCCACCCAGCTGCCCCCTGTTCCATTTAAATTTGAATTGCAACTGCTTTTAGATTAAAGGGAGGAACTGTAATCTATCAATGCTAATAATTACCAACTTCAGGTCTATTCCTTGAATGAAGAGGCATTTCTCAGACAAATTGATGGCAATTTCTATAGTCTGGAGCCTCTCTTTGTGAGGTCCAGGAGCCACTTCTACTTAGTGAGCCTCTTGGTATTTCTGCTAGAGTTTTTTCCCCTGCCAAGTCTATCCTTATTTAAATCAGGAAAGGAATCTCTCCTCACTCTGATCCAATTTTCACTCAGCTGCCAGATTTTCTTAAAGTGCAGTTTTGATCATGTAATTACCTCCCTCCTCTCCACGTAATAAAATTCCATTGGCTCCCTATTATCTCCAGAATCATATACAGTTCTCTGGTAGGTATTTAAAGCCCTTACTTAACAAGCCAGTACCTTCCCTTATCTTTCTGGCTTCTTATACTGTACTCCCAGCTATTGATCTACAATCTTTTCTTTTTCAAACTTTTCTTCTTAAAATTTGTTGTCTACTTTTGTTCGCTTGAATAAATGAAAAAACAAAAAGATATATAACTTCAAACATGCAAAAGTAGTTTAAATAATGGCTTTAGACAGGTAGTGTGGCAAGATGTAAGGCAAAGATGTATGGAAAGGATCATCAAGCCACAAACAAAACAGAACTCTGACACACATGCAAAGTAGTAAGACTGACCCAATCTTTGGTACTCCTACTGCAGTTGCATAGATCAGGGGCTGTGGATAAAGCAGAAAGGAGCCTGGATTTATGGTCTGGTAGGTCAAGGTTAAACTCTTGACTCTGTCCTTTGTTATCTATGTGACCTTGGGAACTCAGCATAATGGGGGAAACAAGATGCAACCGATGTACAAACGAGATATATACAGGATAAATTTGAAATAATATTAGAGAGAAGACACAGGAAATCTAAGAAAAACTTCTTCCAGAAGTTGGAACGTTAGTTGATACTTAAAGGAAATCAGGAAAATTAAGAGAAGATGAGGATAGAAAATTAAAGGCATAAGAGGAACAACCAGTGAATATGTTACAAGTAGGGAGATGGAATGTCTTGTTAACAGAACAGAAAGAAATGCAATGTCACTGTAAGGGAAATAAAAGTATAAGAAGAGACCTGATTATGAAGGACTTTAAAAGCAAAACAGAACATTTTATATGTGGTTCTGGAGATAATTAGAAGTCAGTGGAATTTATTGAAGATGGGTGAGACATGGTAAGATCTATTCTTCAGGAAGATTATTTGTCAACTGAGTCAAAAATGAATTCGAGTGTGAAGCAACTTGAGGCAGAGAAACCAATCAGAAGGCTATTAGAATAGCGTAGGCATGAGGTGATGAGGTCCTATATCGGGGAGGTGACCAGGTGTCAAAGGAGAGAGGGAAGCACATGTGAAAAAAATGTAATGAAGGTAAAGTCAATAGGCTTTTGCAACAGATTAACTGTGGGAGGGGGAAATAAGAGTGAAGAATTGAGGATGACACCAAAGTTTGGAGCCCGGATGACTGGAAGCATGATGGTACCTCATAATGAGGAATAGAGAAAGAAGGAAGAGTTTCGGAAAAAAGATGACTTCAGTTTGGACTTGTTGAGTTTAAGCTCTCTAGGGGACATCCAATTCAAAAGATCCAATAGGCAATTGGAATGTGAAGCTGAAGATCAGCAAAAAGGAGATCTCAGAATCATCTGCATAGAGTTGATAATTGAATTTATGAAAGATGATAGAATCACCAAGTGAAATAGTATAGAAGGAAAAAAGAAAAGGATCTAGGTGAGAACCTGGGAGACATCTACTGTTATTGGACATGACCTACCTGAAGTTCCAGCAAAACTGAGAAGCAGTAGTCAAACATTTAAGAGAAAGCAGCATTAAGAAGCAAGAAGAGAAAATCAGAGAAGGAGGTGTTTGACAGAGTCAAAGCCTTCTCAAAGAGTTTAGCTATGAAAACAAGATCTGGGATGGACAAATCAAAGTAAGAATTTGAGCAGAATGAAGAGACAGGAGTGTGTTTGCAAGCACCAGGAAAGCAGCCAATAGGCAGGGAGAGATTAAAGATAAATGAAAAACGGAATGATAATGATAATGATAGGATCATCTTCTGGAAAAGTCAGCCTGGAATGGGATCACTTGTACATGTAGAGGGTTTGTCTTGGCAAGGAGAATGAGGCACCTCTTTAAGTGAGGCAGGAGTGAAGAAGATGGTAGGTAGAAGGTATCTAAGAATGTGAAATGAGGAGGAGAGAAGAGGGAGTTCTCAGAAAATACCCTCCTTTAAAAAAAAAATGAAGTAAGGTTCTCAGAGGCAGCTGGTGGCACAGTGAATAGAGAACTCAGCCTGAAGTAAGGAAGATAGTTCAAATCTGACCTCAAAGACCAACTGTGTGATTCTGGACATTTAATTCAATGTCCTCAGCTATAAAATGGGGATATCAACAATACATACTTTGTGAGGATCAAATGATATAATTTTGTAAAGTATATAGCACAATTCCTGGAAGCTAGTGGATGCTATATAAATGCTTATTCTCTTCTCTCTTCCATGAGTACATTGTTAGTGATGTCTCATCATTTCCTTTATTATAATAAAATTTAAAAAATCATTTTAATCATGCTTTAGTAATTTCTTATTTAAAATGTGAAACTTACTTAATTCAACCATCTTATTAGCAGACTATAAATTTTTCAATCTCCCCAACATTATGTATGATGTAGAGCTTTGACTAATCCTCAGAATAAAAATAATCTGAACATGCCTGTAAAATTATCTGCTGAGATTATTATTTTTGCTAAAAAATTATTCAAGTAATAGTGCTGGACCAATGATCAGAAATGTTTTCTGTTCTAAACTGTGCTCTGACCCTGATTTAACAGTTGTTGATTTTGATACAATTTCTAGAGTATGTCATCCTTTTCAGCTTTTGGGAATACATTCAACATTTATTTTTTAAAAGATTAAAGAAAAATTAAAAACTGTGCAATATGGTCAAACAAATCAAAAGATTTGGAGTTCCCACTTAATTTAGTCATTCTTTTAAAGATTAACAAGTTATTTTTAAGTTAAAATTAATTTAGCTGAAACACAACCTCTCGCTCATATAATATCTGTGCATAACCCTTTTCTAATTTCTATGTATCAGTTAAAATTCCTTGATCTGCTTCCTGGCTAAACTTAAATTTACCAGCTTTGTAAAATTAACTAAAATCTGTAAAACAAAACAAAAATTCTATAAAATCCTATTATTATTGTAAAAAAATTCTACATTAAATTATTTTTTCATTAAAACTGTAAAGACCTTCAGGAAATCATCTTCCTTTCTGGAAATTTTAGAGGGGCAGCTTATCTACCCTTTGATTTAAAACAATAATAAATGTATAACCAATAATATCACTTTATTTTCATTCACTTTTATTTTTATTCCTTTTCAGCTTTTAAAATCAACTCAAACTGATTTAATGATTGCAAAGAGTTGTCTTTAAGATAAAAATTAACCTCAAAAACTCTAACATCATCAAAAAGTTTCTAATAACTGATTATTTAAGTAATAATTAAAGAAACATTTTTAAGACAAATAAAACTAATATTTTTATATTTTAATTAGAAAAAAGATTGGTTCTTGTTATTTTACCATCTAAATTATTCCAGGAAACACCTTTGGAAATTGGGTGTTTTGATGTGCATTTTAGAAAGGAGTTTAGTTCATTTAAATATGTACATATTCATTGCACTCATTAAACTTTACTTAATACATTTTTAAATGTATTTCCTGGAAGAGAGCTAGTGTGGCCATTGTAGTCCACACCTGGGCAGAATTAATTTACAATTGCTTGAAAAGTAGTCAAGAATGTTTAATGGCCAAAAGAGGAATCCAGATGTTAATTATCTAGTTTTCATACCCAGGGTTCAGAGCAGGTAGATGATGCTTCCATTTCTCATCTTCCTAATATTTCTTTTTTATGTAAAGTTTTTATTATTTTCAATTAACAAGTATTTATTTTCTCTTCATTTGGAAGAAAAAAGAAAAAGAAAACCTACATCCTACCTGATATTTTTAAGAAGCTGAGCTTTTAAACCAGCAAAAATGATAATATCACCTGTATCCTCATGCCTTTCCTTTACAATGGGTAAAAATTAATTCATTAGAATGTCATTATTAGCATTAAAGATGAGACTGACCTTGAAACCAATCCCTCTCCATCAGTAGCTACTTGAAACTTTCCCCTAAATTCCATGAATCATTAACATTTAGATTGGCTCGAGGAGCTAGCTTTTAGCCACAAAAGGATCCATCAGAGTTTATTCATCACTTCCAAAGTTCAAAAAAGAAATTGCAAGAGGATTAATTACTGCATAGTTTCAATTAAAAAAAAACACCTACGTAGTTCAATGTGTATATGTTTTATTATATTTATAAATTTACCTCCCCACTTCAAAAATAACTTTATCACTAGTATCTCAACCTCTCCAATACCTCCACAAACTTGGGGTAAGAAGAGGGTTCATCTTCTCAGACTGGTTCCATTACAAATATCCATCACAAAGATCATTCTGAAGGTAGCTATTTCAAACCCCTCCGGGGAAACTTCCTTCAGGGATTGGCACTTAAAAGCGTTTCTCTACACCTGCAACTAAGAGCTTGAAAGTTAAAATGATAAAAGAGGAAGAAAAAGAAGAGAGACAGAGATAGAAAGAAACTCAGGTCTCCACTCCCTCAAAGTGTAAGAGTTATGAAAAAAAATTCCGTTCTACAACGGTGCAAGGGACAAAATCATCCAAGCAAGTCTTGAGAAAAACCCCTTCCTAATACACACACACACACACACACACACACACACACACACACACACACACACACACACACCACAGAAGACACCCACCAACCCGCAGAGCTTCCTTTGTAAAGCCTAGTTCTCATCACCGCCCCTCCCCGCCCCCGTCCCCCTTCAACACCCCGAAAGGCCAGGATTTAAGTGTGCCCGACCTCTAGCTAATTTAGGAAAATACAAACGAAAAGGTGGACTCGGGGAAAGAGAAAAAGAAACTTTTTGTTGGTTTTTAGATGGCCCCTAAAGTGACAAGTAAACTAAAGATGATGTCCTAGCCAATCAATACAGATCAGGAACAGTAGCAACTCTGCGCCCCAGGAACTGCACTTTCTGCAACTTCTACACTTCAGGCTGTCTGCCTGGGGCTTCAAAAAATTGGTTTTGGGGAAGGAAAAAGCTCACCTGGGACTGCAAGTTGGAAGGCGCCGCCTTGGTCTCCCTGGCCTGGCAACAGTCTGCTGTCAGTCGAAGGATTAAACACCTGAAAAGCCCAATGAGTCCGATAAGGACTCCCGACTTGTTCTGCTCCAGGGCACAACTTGAGAGGTACAGGACTGGACGAGAGGGGATGCTCTGGGATTTCGGCGTTAACTGCAACTGCTGCTACGGAACGAGTTGAGGAAGGAGGAGCAGTAAGACACTGCGGTGAATCATCTCCCGGCCGCAGCAAGTTCTCAATTAGGAAACTCTTTCCCAGGTTCCCAAAGCCTGGAGTTGAATCTAGTAGTGCAGAGGAGCCCACTATATCCCAGTAGACACCAGTACGGGCAGAGAGAGCATTGGGGAGCATAGTGAAGAAGAACAGGCAGGCGAGCAATTCAGTCTTTCCACACTTCTCTTCTCTGCTCTTTACTGCCCCCGGGCAGCTGAAGCTGCACTTGGTCCAGGCGACTCAGACGCTACCTCCTGCTTCCTTGCCAGTCTCACACAGCACTGAAGCTAGCGGAGAGGGAGGAGAGAGAGGGAAGTGGGACTAAGGACCATGGGAAAAGGCAGTTGGGAAAACGAATCGTTATTATTTATTTGGGTTGGCTTATTTTTTTTAAGAGAAGGGAGGAGCAAAGCGCCAAGTTTCTCAGGCAATGTGGAAATAACTTTAGGGCGTTAGTGGGTGTCTTTCTCATTTTCTGTGTTAAAATAAACAAGATTTTCTCCCCTTGTGGATTTGAAGGTGTGCACTACCAATTTTACAAGAATGTCACCCGAACTGCGAAATTTTGGACCCAGCCAACAATAAAGTGTGGCTCCTAGAAGCTATCTATACCAGGGGAAGGCGGGGAAAGGGAAGAGTCAGAAATGGAATAAGGAGATAAATGAGAAAGTGCTGCATCTTCACCGCGAATTTGTCAAACGCTGCTCTTGTGGTTCTTTGCCCATGAAAGAAGACAGGCAGAAGAGTGTGTTCCAAATCCGGGTAAAGTTTCTAGTCCCGGGACTGCATGGAGCTACTCTGTGTTCTCGAGCACTGCCCATTTTGAGAAAATTCCTAGGACAAAGTGAGGACAAGATGTGGGACTGGGAAAGCTATAACAGAAAGAAATCGCTAATGATTTGTAGGGAAAATTTCAAGTGCCAAGGAACCTTTGTAAGGGAAAGGCTTGGGTAGACTCCACGGGGACAAAAAAAGGGGGCTTTTAAAAATGTACTACTATTTGACCTTTTTCATCTCGAAATGATTCAGCTTTCATTTAGGAGAGAGGCTAGTCTCCTCTTTCCCATCCCCTAACCCCCATCCATTCTACCCTGTGGAGTCTCTCAACTTCCTGTGGTTCATTTCTTGGGTATGTTTCAAATGCTATTTGTAATAGCTGTCTTGAAAACTGCTAGTGCCTTTACCCAGAAATGTTAACTTTCTAAACTAATGAGCTAATGAAGGCAGAGGCTTGGGTGGGACTTGTTCTCAAACTTCTCAAATTGACGATTGGAGAAAGCATCTGAAGGAGCAGGAGACAAGTAAGGTTAAAGGATTCGTTTTTTTTTCCTCATTGAAAAATGAAGAATGCTGTATTTCTTTAGGATTGGATTTATCGCTTCTTCATTTTGAAAACTGAAGACCACTGATTTCATCTAGTACTATCAAGCAGTCGATTATAGACAAGGTGAATAAATGAAGAAAATTACAAAAATGCTCTTGTATGTGTAATTGATGGTCCTCCAACTGCAATACTACTTGAAGAGAGCATCCATTACATTCTGGCAAAGTTAAAAAATGTTTCGTCCTTAATTAACTTTTTTTGCTATCATAGTTACTAAATGCCAAATCTAATGGTCCTTTTCTCAATAGTTCTCTATAATTCAACACTGTGGATCACACTCTCCTCCTGAAAGCTCTCTGGTTTGTGAGGTTGCTCTCTCCTAATTTTCTCCCTACCTTTCTGAATGATACTTACTAGTCTCTTTTATTGGTTCTTTTTCCATGCCACACCTACTAATGTGTGTGGCTTTAAGTTTCTCTGGTTCTCTTCTCTTTATTTTACAATGTCTCACGTGGTAATCTCATCAACTCTTATGGGTTCACTTCTCTGTTCTATGCATATTTTTATTGTGGTATAGGCACATATCACCAATTGTTCATTAGCACGTCTCAAACTCAACATGTCCAAAGTATAATTTCCTATCCTTTCTGAAGAAAAAAAAAGTCTCTTCTTTTCTGAACTTCCCTATTATTCTTGAGGACACTACCAACTTCCCATTCATCCAGGCCTGAAACTTTAATGTCATTTTCATCTTCTAATTCTCACTCATCTCACATATCCAAACTGTTACTAAATCTTGTTTTTAACCTTCTCAACATCTTTATACTCATATGGCCACTATGCTGCTTCAGTTTTCCCTGGACTATTGAAATAATCTTCTAATTGGTATTCCTACCACAAGTCTCCCCACTTTATTCCATTCTCCAGTCAGCTGCTAAAGTGATTTTCCTAAAACACAGGTTTGACTGTGTCACTCAATAAAGTTTAATTGTTCCCTACTACCTTCAAGATCAAATATAAAGTTTTCAATTTTCCATTTAAAGCTTTTCACATCCTGTTCCCTTCCTATGTTTCTAGTCATCATACTTTATTCCCTCCATATATTCTACAATCCAGCTACACTATTCTCTTTTCTGTTCCTTACACCTAACACTTTTTCATTTGTCTTCACATCTTTGTCCTGGATGTCACACATACTTAGAATGCTCTGTCTCCTCACTTCTCCTAGCTTCCTTCAAGATTCAGTTCAAATCCTACCTATGAAAAATCTTCTTGTAGTCTCCCTCCCTCCTTCTAGTGCCTTCCCTTCTAAGATTACGTCTATATATACTCTATAAAGATAGGTTGTTTACTCTAGCACACCCCCAGAACCAGGCTCCCATCTTCCCTCAAGATTCCAGGAGGCTTGCTATTTCTCTCTACTGCCAAAAGTACCTTGCATGATTAATTAGCAATTGATTAGCAGAGAGTTTTATTTAACCACTTAACATTAATTAGCTTTTGCAAAGGGATATTTACCCAAAAAAATGTATAGCAAGAAAAAAATGTACAAACATTTCTTCCTCCAATTCCTTGAGGGGGGGGGGCATATTGTTCCCTATACCACCTCTAGGTCACTGGGGGAGTGATCTCAAAATTTAACTCCAATGTTATTCAAAGTTATGCCATTTCTGATGAAAAGACCAGACCTAAACAGAAAATGTGATGTTCAAACAGAAAACCCAAGAGAAGTCTGAGAAGATAAATAAGAAAGAGAAAATTTAAGGGACTCCATAAGGTCAAATTGATATTTATTCCTACATGGAAGGAGGATTTTATCTTTTTTTTAATCAGTAGTAGAGAAGTTAGAAGGAGCATACATAGACAAAGGGTGTTAAAATAAGCTGATTAATATGATATGATGGGGGGAAAAATCAAGGGGTGAAAAAGAGGATTGCATTGAGAGAAAAGGGAAGGGAGAGATGGAATGGGGTAAATTATCTCACCTAAAGACATATGATAAATGATTACAGCGGAGAATGAGAGTGGTGATGGGCAATGCTTAAATCTTACTCTCAACATAACTGGTACAGAGAGAGAATAACAATAATACTCATTGGGATATAAAATCCTATCATCCTATAGAGAAGTAGGAGAGGAACATGGCAAGGCGGGGATGCGGCAGTGATAATAGAGGGGAAGGGAAGTGGAGGGAGAGTTATAAAAAGCAAAACACTAGTGAGGAAGGACAGAGTGAAAGGAAAAAGAGCAGGATCAAAAGGGGAAAATAAAATAGAGGGGAATACACAGTTAATAATCACAACTATGAATGTGAGTGGAATTAACTCACCCAAAAAATGGAAGCAGATAGCAGAGTAGATTAAAAACCTGAATTCTACTATATGTTGTTTACAAGAAACTCTTTGGAATCTGGGTTAACCACAGAGAGTAAAAGGCAAGAGACTGGAGCAGAATTTATTGTGTATCATCTGAAGTAAAAAAAAGCAAGAGTAGCAATTGTGATCTTGGGCAAAGCTAAAAAAAAATAGATCTGATTAAAAGAGATAAGGGAGGAAATTACATCTTGCTAAAAGGTACTGTAAATAATGAAGTAATATCAATACTAAACATATATGGATGAAATGGTATAGCCTCTACATTTTTAAAGGAAAAATTAAATGAACTTCAGAAGAAAATAGCCAGTAAAACTATACTAGCAGGGGACCTCAACTTCCCCCTTTCAGATCTAGATAAATCAAACTGAAACATTAACAAGAATTAAGTAAAGGAAGTGAATGAAATCTTAGAAAAGTTAGAACTAATAGATCTCTGGAGAGAAATGAATGGGAATAGAAAGGAATACAGATTCTTTTCAATTGTACATGGCTCTTACACAAAAATTGATCCTGTATTAGGGGATAAAAATTTCACAGCCAAATGTGGAAAAACAGAAATTATAGATGTATCCTTTTCAGATCGTAAGGCAATAAAATTTATAATTGATGAAGCTCCAAGGAAAGAAAAATAAAAAATTAATTGGAAAATAGAAAATTTAATGCTATAAATGAGGTGGGTCAAAGAATAAATAATTTTATTAATGAGAATGAGAATGAGGAAACAACATATCAAAATTTATGGGATACAGCCAAAGCAGCTCTTAGGAGAAATTTTATGTCTCCAAATGCTTACATTTTTAAAATAGAGAAAATGCAAATCAATAAATTGGGCATACAACTGAAAAAAACTAGAAAAAATACAAATTAAAAATCCTCAAATAAAGACTAAATTGGAAATCTTAAAAATTAAAGGAGAAATTAATAAAATTGAAGGTAAGAGAACCCATTAGCTAATAAATAAAACTAGGAGTTCTTGGGTCTTTTTTTTAAATAGAGCATTAGTTAATTTGATTTTAAAAAGTCAAAAATGAAAAGGATGAACTCACCACCTGTGCAGGAGAAAATAAAGCAATCATTAAGAGCTATTTTGCTCAATTATATGCCAATAAATCTGACAAGTTAAGTGAAAGGGATGAATATTTACAAAAATACAAATTGTCTATATTAACAAAAGAGGGAATAGAATACTTAAATAATCCATCTCAGGGGGAAAAAGTTGAACAAGCCACCAATGAACTTCCTAAGAAAAAATCCCCAAGGGCAGATGGATTCACAAGTGAATTCTATGAAACATTTAAAGAAACAATTCATTGGAACACTACATAAACTATTTGAGAAAATAGGAAGAAAAGGAACCCTACCAAATTCTTTTAATGAAATGACTATAGTACTGTTACCTAACCCAGGAAGAGCAAAAACAGAGAAAGAAAATTCTAGTCTGATTTCATTAATGAATATAGGTGCAAAAATTTTAAATAAGATTCTAGCAAGGAGACTACAGTAATATATCACAAGGATCATTCACCATGACCAGGTGGGATTTACACCAGGAATACAGTGTCAGTTTAATATTGGGAAAACTATCAGCATAATTGACTATATCAATAACCAAAGTAATAGATATAACAAGACTATCTTAGTAGATGCAGAAAAAGTCTTTGACAAAAATACAGTACCCATTCCTATTAAAAACACTAAAAAGTGGGGGCAGCGGGTAGCTCAGTGGATTGAGAGTCAGGCCTAGAGATGGGAGATCCTGGATTCATATCTGGCCTCAGACACTCCCAAGAGGTGTGACCCTGGACAAGTTCCTTAACCCCCATTGCCTAGCCCTTACTACTCTTCTGCCTTGGAACCAATACACAGTATTGATTCTAAGACAGAAGGTAAAGGTTTAAAAACATACACACACACACACACACACACACACACACACACACACACACACTCAAATTAACACTAGAAAGCATAAGAATAACTGGGTCATTCCTTAAAATGATAAGTAGTATCTACCTAAAACCTTCAGCCAGCATCATCTACAATGGGGATAAGTTAGAAGCTTTCCAAATAAGATCAGGAGTGAATCAAGGATGCCCATTATCACAGCTATTATTTAATAGCGTACCAGAAATGTTAGCTTTAGCAATAAGGAAAGAAGGAATTGAAGGAATTAAAGTAGGCAACAAGGAAACAACTATTATTCTTTGTAGATGATATGATGGTACACTTGGAGAATCCTAGAGAATCAACTAAAAAATTAGTTGAAATAATAACTTTAGTAAAGTTGCAGGATATAAAATAAATCCACATAAATCATCATCATTTCTATATATTACCAACAAAATCCAGCAAAAGAGAAATTCCATTTAAAATCATTGTAAACAATATAAGATACCTGGGAATCTACTTGCCAAGGCAAACACAGGAATTATATGAACTCGATTACAAAACACTTTTCATACAAATCAAGTCAGATTTAAACAATTGGAAAAATATTGTTTGTGGGTAAATCGAGCTAATATGATAAAAATGACAATTCTACCTAAAATAATTAATTTATTCAGTGTCATACCAATCAAACTCCCAAATAATTATTTTACAGATCTAGAAAAAATAACAAAATTCATCTGGAAGAACAAAAGGTGAAGAATATTAAGGGAACTAATGAAAAAAAAATGTCAAAGGAAAGAGACCTAATAGTACCACATCTCAAACTGTACTATAAAGCTGTAATGCTCAAAACAATCTGGTACTGACTAAGAATAGAATGGTTGATCAGTGGAGTAGATTAGATACACAATATACAGGTGTAAATGAACTTAGATAGCTACTATTTGATAAACCCCCAAATCCCAGCTTTTAGAAATAAGGATCCACTGTTTAACAAAAACTACTGGGAAAATTGGAAAACTATGGCAGAAGCTATGTATAAACCAATATCTCACACCCTAAGATAAGGTCAAAATGGATATATAATTTAGATCTAAAGAGTGATATCATAACTAAATTAGGAGTACACAGAAGAGTACTAGAAAGATCTTTGGAGAAAGGAAGAATTTGTGACCAAACAAGAGATAGAATATTATCAAATGTAAAATGAATAATTTTGATTATTGAAAGATGTGAGTTGGATCACTTCTAAAGTTAGTAAACTCAAAAGTCTGTTGTCTCTGTTTCTCTTAGGCTCTGAGGGCAAGATGGCAGCCCTCAGTGCTGGATCTTTCAAGAACGCAATCTGACTGCTTTATATAGCAACAAAGGTTTAATAAGATAAATAGACAAGGGAAAAGGGATTGAGTAGGAGAGCCAAGGAAAATCCTAAAGCTAAAACCTATAATTACTCCTCCCAGCTGCTAAGGAATCCACAGGGATCCTTCTTCTGGTCTTGCCACTAGTATCACCTTGACCTCACTGTACTGTACCCCAAAATCCCGACTATGGTCACTCCAAAACAGTCTTTGATAACGGCTAGACAGTTTAGGTTGCTGACTTAGCCCAATGACCAGTTGATAGGGTCACAGGGCCTCACAGGCATAAACCTGCCGGGATCTGCAGAGTACGGACAGATAAATTTCTCTCTTCAGCCTTGACTTCTTATCAGAACCAAGATGATATTTCAAAGTTCTGGACAGGAACCAGAGTGAAAAACTAGATCTAAAAGCTGGAAATGGCTGAACCACAGGCTCTGCTGGCTGGGCATCAACTCCCCTAGACCAAGGGTCCACTTCCAGGAAGTCCTCACTCCAAAATCCCAATGCCCCCATGAACTCAACCACCTCTCAGCTTCTGAGTTCTGGCCATGAGCCACTCAATTTTCATCCTGTGTCCCCATTTCCAATATTATATTAAATTAAAAAGCTTTTGTACGAACAAACGTAACCAAGATTAGAAGAGAAACAACAAACTGGGGAAAAAATGTATAACAAATTCTCTCATAAAGATCACATTTCTCAAATTTATAGAGAATTAAGTCAAATTTAAAAGAATATAAGTCATTCCCCAACTGACAAATGGTCAAAAGATATGAATAAGCAATTTTCAGATGAAGAAATCAAAGCCATCAATAATAATATGAAAAAATGTTCTAAATCACTCTTGATCAGAGAAATGCAAATTAAAACAATACTGAGGTACCTCCTCACACTTATTAGATTGGTTATTATGGCAGTAAAGTGGTAAATATTGAAAAAGATGTGGCAAAATTGGGACATTAATGCATTGTTGGTGGAGTTATGAACTGATCCACCATTCTGGAAGGCAATTTGGAACTATGCCCAAAGGGCTATAAAACTGTCCATACCCTTTGATCTTGTAGTACCATTTATAGGTCTGTATCCCAAAAAGGTTTTTAAAAAATTGGAGGGGGAAAGGACCTACTTGTATGAAAATATTTATAGTAGCCCTTAAACACTTGCGATCATAAATAAGACCCTCCAAAGTCTTCTTGTTCACCAACTTTGAGTAAATTAGGGAATTTTTTTATCATCATTCTATTTCAACAAATGACTATGCTCAAAAATCCCAATGTGTAGAACTGAAAGTGAAGGTAACAATTACCCTGCCACATCAATCACTATCTTAGAACCTTTCCAAAAATGAAAGCTCATCTCTAACACATCAGAGATGGTATTTTTGCTTTAAAAAAAAAAAAAAGGAAACCTAATATACTATCTTAGGAGCTGTCATGCTACCGCCCACCTCAAATCAGTTTTGAGTACTTTAGTTTCCCACTCACATCTAGAACCCTCTTGATGTCTTATTTGGCATGAATAGTTTTTTTCTAACCCTTACTTTCCATCTTAGATCAATGCTGTGTATTGGTTTCAAGGCAGAAAAGTGGTAAGGGCTAGGCAATGGGGGTTTAAGTGCCTTGGCCAGAGTCGCAGGGCTAGGAAGCATCTGGGGTCATATTTGAACCTAGGACCTACCGTCCCTAGGTCTTAGCTACCCCAGTGAATAGTTTTTAATAAACCTATTTGGGATTTCCCCTTCATCAGTACCAACACAACGTGAGATATTTACCATTGTCAACTGAGTGAAGCAGCCCTCAAATAAAGAGGAGTTCTAGAGTTAGAAGAAACAAAGAGATTGTTCATTAAAAGGGAACATTGTTGACATGCATACCCAAGTGGCTAAAATACTGACTACTCTGGGGCTCCAGGATTTAAGGGATGGGGGAAGCAAAAGCAATTTAAGGTCACAGACCATATGAGGGGCTGAAGAGTGGCTTGGGGAGAGGTCGTGGATGAAGAGTGAACATTCTCTTTCAGGAATAGATGGAACTCAGGAGCAGAATGTTTTAGGATGCTACAAGCAAGGACTGATTACAAGGCTTGGACTGCTTCCAGTAGAATCTGTGATGGACAGCTCAGCAAGGTCAGCCAGGGAACATTGTGAAGGTATCTGGGAGACTATCTCACCGCAGACTCCTGCTTGGCTTTTTCCTGCTAATAGGTTTATTTTGCATCCAGGGCATCTATATAGTAAAGTGGTTCATGGAAAACAGATATATTCGTTTCAGGAATAACAAATAAAATATTTGAAACAACAAATAAAAGGATTGAAACCGATCAAGTTTCCTCCTCATTTTTAAACTTATAATATCATCCAAAACTTAGAGTAAGAAGTTCTAATTTAAGTTGATAAAGATCTTTTCGGACCTGCACTCTGTTTTATAGTAATTAACTTTCCCTCCTAGCTTTGTGTCCTCTGCAAATTTGAAAGTCATACATGTCATCACAAGGCTTTGATCAAAGTGTTAAACAGTACACAGGGAAGCATGCATTCATGAGGCACTACACTGGAGATTTTCTTTCAAATTTATATCAAACAAATAATGATTACTCTCTTGTATCTGCCCATTCCAACAGTTCTAAATAAATCTTTCTATATTGCTGTTTAGTGGGATAAACCCTATTTCACTATGGATTCACGGTGTACTTACAGTCCTCTAGAACACCCAGAACTATTTCTTTAAAAGATGAATGGTTTCCAGTAATATTTCCCTGGCCTGAGTAGTTCAGGTTTGGGATTGGAATGAAATAAGATACTCACAGAGCACCTAGAAATTAATAATAAGTTTACTAAAATATAATATGGAAAGGATATCTAGAAATTAAAAATAATTTAGATAATTTAATTATAACATTTATAAATTATAATATAAATATTCACACATATTATAAATACATAAAATTATATATAAATTTTAAAATATTAAAATATAAAATTAATATACAAATATATAATTCATATACTGTATATTATAAATAAACTATATTGTAAATTCTATAATAATTATAAATAATAATTTAGATAATAATAATCTATAAGTTAATCATAAGTTCACTGAAACATGATGTGAAAAAATATTCAGCAAGGATAAATTGTTTTGATTCACACTGAGTGAAATTTCCCAGCCTCAGTATTGGCCATGTTGATGCGCCAGTCAAGCGTGAGGGAACAATTGCTAGCCCTTTTTCATTCACTGACTTTAGTACCAAGGGCACCAAGAGCCACTTCAATAGATTGTATTCTAGCTCACTGGACCAATTACCTCTCAAGGACAATCCCAATACTTTTTAAGGAAAAACTAGCCTGTCCAGAATGGAAAAGGGCTTTAGGAAAAGTTGTCCCAGCCTTGTCAGGACCTTAGTAAAAAGGATTGTAGTCTACATGTCAGAGACCCTAGTTGATGCTGCTGCTCTCATACCTTCTCCTGTCAATGGTCATCTCCAGTGCTGGAAATTGCTCCTGCTCTCAATTCCTATTGAAGGAATCAGTCACTCTGTATGATGGGAAATCAAAAGGCTGCCATGAAGACTAGAAATGCCCAACTTGGGATCACTCACCTGTGAGACACAGAGACATAAAGCTAGTACAGGAGTATAGCTGTCATTTGTGAATAGTCACCATTTCTGCTAGGAATAAAGAAGAGTTAGGAGAAGAATACTTAGGACCTTCACTAGGTCCTACTCCAGTACTCACACACTTCTCATTAGTTATTGGGGGTGAGGGAGAAGGAGAGAGAGAGAAAGAGAGAGTTCTAATTCATAAGAGTAAAAGTGGAAACTTTCTCTTCTTTTAGCTCCCACCTGCCCTTCACAAAATCATCTGGCATACATTTTATACACTTGCTGATTTCTAAACTTCCCCAAAAGTCTGGAGTCTGGAAAAGGCTCAATCACTACCCTTTGAATGTCATCACCAGTTCCACTGAAAATTTCAATGAATTACTTCTCTCCCAATGGGGCTTACCTTAGCTCAAAGACTTCCCAACTCTTATAAGGAAAAAAAAGAGAGAGAGAAAGAAATAAAAGATTGCTGCTAACTCCTCTACTGACCAAAGAGTAGCATCCTCTCCACCGCTGCTTCCAGAGAAGTTGAAGAACCATTAGGCTCCCTATTGTTTCATTCTGTGGAGAGATGAAAAAGGCAAATGAAACATAAGCTAAAAGATTCTACTCTTCTGGACAAGTGGTAGAGAAGAAAGAAAAAATAGCAAGATCAAGACAAATCTGAGAAGTCATATGTCTTGAAGTCCTCCCTCTACTGCTTCTCTTGGGTTTCATGTACTTAGTCATGTTCTTTCTTGCTATGACCCTGGCCTGCTCCACAAAAATATGACAATAACTTATTTCTTACATTCTAAAGACTTTTCATATCTAAAAATCAATGTAAAGTGGTGTCCCTTTCCAAAGAATGGAGTCAATTTTGAACTAAGGAGATCACAAGAGAAAATTAAATTTTCATTCAAATCTACATGACTTATCAAGGATTAGTTTTGAATAAAAAGGGTCATTCCTCCTTGAAAAACAAAATACCTCCTTAGTTCCTTAGTCTAGTCTATAATTATGACTACAGTTTTAAATCAAAGAAATTCTGCACTATTCATTATAGAAAGTTACCTCCTCAATCTAAAAGAGCTTTTAAAAGCTATTTCTTTAGTTTAAATATTTTCCTAATCTTGGCCCCTGAGTAGCAGGATTGGATTTTGCATCACACTCAGGTGGCTATGCTAAGGTGATTTGGGTTGCCTGTGTGACCTTTGGCAGGTCGCTTAACATTTCTATGCCTATTTCCTCATCTGTTAAATGAGAAAAACATACTAGATAATCTAAAAGGCTTTTCCATCTATAAATTTATGACTCTGAGAGGTACAACCACATGGAGAATTATTTCATTTCCATACTAGAGAATAAAGGGGAATAAATTTCCCCCAATCATATGTTAAATGGTTTGGGAGGTTTCAGTATGACTTGGAACATAAAAGCTTGAATGGAATATAAATGCTTCTGCAAATTATGTTTCTGTACAGAAGGAAATATTTTCTTGCTTTAAAGTTAAAAGCTTCATGTCAAGGTTCAGGATACATTCAGAGGTTTAAATGATGCTTTATCAAGGAAGCTTTATGTAATTTCCTTTTTTCTCAAGCATTTCCCCATTTCCTAATCTCCAAATCATGTAAAGTCTTTGAAATGGATTCTAAAGGCTCTGAATCACCCCTGAAAGCATTTATCATCTTATCTTCAATCTGGATCTGGGAGGCATTGTGCACTCAGAATCCTATTTTTCTGCTTATGACTTTTCTGCCACAATTCATTTTTGTTGTTGTTATCACCTTGTTTTACTTGTTTATTTTGTGTGTGTGTGTGCGTGTGTATACTGATTTGAAATGTCTGTTTAATTATTAATCTCTGTGCTCTGAATCATATATTGGCCATCACTTTTGTTAAGTTTCTTTTCTAAATCTGGGAGCCCTTCCAGTTTTCTCCCAGTCCATTCAGTTAATTTGTCATTACTTTCTCATTGATCATTTGTAACTGCTTTGCTGCTTGGACCAAGCCAAAATTCAACCTGAGAATACTAAAAAATTTGAGGAAAAAGCATGAGCACTTAAGGACAATATTCTTTCCTTCTTGTAACCATTTATTTAAATCATATCTCTAAATACCTAAGTACTTCACATTCATTCTTAAATATCATAAAATTTTCTGATTTGAGCTAAATTGCTATTTTCTTCCCCATGGGAGAATAAAGGAGAAAGAGAAGGAGAAGAGTACATTTCTTCTAAAAGGACTTAAAATGTTTACTGCCTAGATGGCCACTTAAAAAGAATCAAAAAAGTAAAGAGTTATTTGATCCATGTAATAACTACTAAACACCAGTGAAACCTACAAGGCAGAATGTAGATGTATTTATTGTTCAGTGTATATCTCCTTTTTTCAGAATACATTAAAAAGTTAAGCATATGCAATACACAAGAAACATATTTTTTTTCTTTCTTTTTTTTTTTAGACCCTTAACTTCTGTGTATTGGCTCATAGGTGGAAGAGTGGTAAGGGTGGGCAATGGGGGTCAAGTGACTTGCCCAGGGTCACACAGCTGGGAAGTGTCTGAGGTCAGATTTGAACCTAGGACCTCCCATCTCTAGGCCTGACTCTCAATCCACTGAGCTACCCAGCTGCCCCCTAAGAAACGTATTTTAAAAAGTAAAAATATGTATGTAATAAAAATGAAAGACTAAAACAAAATTTACTATTCTTCAGGTTATTAAAAAAAGCAAGACTTAAAATCGTACTATCAGATAAAGCAAAATAGAAATTCACATTATTAAGAGAAATACTGAGACTGCATTGTACTTAAAGATATAATAGAAAATCAAGCAGTAACAATACTAAATGTATATGTCAAATGGTATAGCATCTACATTCATAAAAGTTAAACGAACAAATTTGAAAAAACAAAAACAAAAAAACCCAAAAAAAGTTTTTTTAAAAAGCATAAAGTTTTTAAAAAACTTTATTAGAAACATATTCAGATATTGATTTTAACAATGACTATAGATAACTGATCAAGAAAGATAAAAAAAGATAATTTTGATTACATGAAAATAAATAGTTTTCATGCAAGAGCAAGGTCCCATGCCCAGCACAATATTTCTTTGCCATTCCTATGTCCATTCTTCAATGAACCCATTCCCTAACCTCTGCTAATTTTGATAAACACTCCAAAGGGTCGTTTAGCATATGATATCTCTGATGGGTTCTAATATGTTCCACAAAAAATTAAATGCAGTAGAAAATTCTGCCACTGGTCCTGACTCCAAAAGGTTTGAATACTTTTTTTGAATCCTGTACTCTCCATATCCAAGACCATTTGACTAAACCTATGGCAACTGCAAAGGAATTAATTTAAATGAAGAGGTTCTGGAGCTCTGTTTACTAGAAAGACTTGTCAGGACTCCAAATCTCTAAGGTATTCCCTGTTGCCAGGTTAGTTTATTTATGTTTACTTCTCTTGTCACCCCATGGGTCAGCTAAGCAATAGCATTTCTATATAATAATAACAGACTAAAAGATATAATAATAGAAAGGGAAACTCCATTCCAAAAACCTATAAAAATCCATAAAATATCTGGGGATCAACCTCTCAAAGCACACAAAAGATTTTTTATAAATTTAATATATTTATATTTAATTATAATATGTATTTAATTACAGTTATAATTGAGATGTATAACAGTATAAACATTCTAATTAGGGTTCGGTTGAGATATAAGCAAAAACATTCAAATTTGGGAAACCCAGTACTTTGGGTTAGCTGGACCAAGTATTAATTAGACCAGATGTGGTTATCCAGTTTCCCTTGGAGTATTTATGAAGTCAGTCAATTTCTAGCTATATCAAGGTTCAAAGAATATTAATCAAGCTTTCTAAACAATATAGTAAAATATTTCCTTATAATTCTTCTTAATCAGAGTAATGAAGGAGTTAAAAATTTTATTAGCATTTTTAACAGTTTTTAGTTTTAGGTTTTTTTTAGTTTTTAGGTTTTTTTCTTTCTGATTTATCTATTTCCCTTTTACTTTTCAATATCCCCTCTTTTGCACTTATTTTAGTTTTCTTTGTTGATTTTCCAATTTGCAAATGTATATTCATAAATTAATCTTTTTATTTTGTAAGTGTTTATAATGATATGGTTTCCCCCAGGACTGCTTCAGCTATATGCCAGAAATTTTGATATATTGTTTTTTAATTATTAATTGCTTCTGAGATTTGTTCTTTTATCTACTCAATATTACGATTTTATTATTAAGTCTCCATTAGAGGCTATATATTTTGTTTGTAGTGGAACAACCAATTTCTATTTTCATTGCATCGTCAACCTAAAGGTAAAGAAGATTATCAAAGTAGCAACAAAGTCTTTAATCAGGGCAGAAGATCAGTTAGGGTCATGGCACAATACTGTAGAGTCATAGGAAAGCCTATTCTAAGATGGAAGGAACAGATTTAAGTAGACTTCAACAGGGATCAGACAACAACAGAAGTGACTAATACTTGGTGAGATCAAAGGCTCTAGATGCAATTAAATGGCAACTGGAAGGAGTGACTGGAAGTCCTGAGTCTCAGGGTGATTAAAATTTGATTAGATCAAAAGCCTTGGAGTAGTAAATTTCCAGAAAAACCATAAGACCTGCTTCAGCCAGGAGATTAGTGGGGTCAAGGTATCCCTTCTGATAACTGCATTTTAACATTCCCTCATTTTGGGCAAGACAATTTTCTTCATGTCTGACCAAGGGAGATATCAAGGAATTCTATTTTGGGTTGCTTAACCCAACAATTCAGTCCATGTCTGGCATCTTGGGTAAGTGGCCTGCTGCTGCCATTTGCTTCTCTTTCCAGGTCAGAAAGAATTTAAAAAGACCACTCAAGGGTCTGGACCTTCTTTAGATGTGACATAGCAGAGAGACTGATCAGGAAGATTTTGGTAGGGTCCCTTCCACCTGGGCTGCAGGGTATCCTTACACAAGTGTCTTCTTCAATAGACCCAGTTTGTGAGTTCCAGCTTTAAAATAAGTTGATCTTTGACTGGGTTCTTAGAAAATGACTGAGAAATGAGATGATTAGAGTCTCAAAGGTTTTGAGTGAGTTTACTCCAGTAGGACAAAAGGGAAACTGGTGATGAGAGAGTCACCATGGGACAAGAGAGGCATGGAGGGGCCTGCGACAATCTCAAAGAATAAAAGGGAAATCCCCTTTCCAAAGGGATTTGCCCTACAACTCAGTAAGTACGGAATTCACTAAGGGTAAGGTTCTGGCTATATCTGAAAATGTCCAGGTGATATTTATGTGATCTGTCTTTTGGGAAATTAGAAGATTCCACTAGACATGATCATAATGCCTTGGAAAGAAGAATGAGCACACTCTTTTTTATCTCTGGCACTTTACATTTTCCCTGAAAATATATGATCAACATGAAAAGATTTAGTAACACTGCTGTTGTTATAGAACTTAATAAAAAGTATCCTGTGCCACCTATGTGATGATGGAAAGCAGCCAAAATGTAAATATAATTTCTCAGGATATTAAATTTGCAACCAAATTCTAAAAAAATAAATGTGTGTGAAAAAAAAATAAATGTGTGTGTGGGGGGGGAGACACTAAAATATAGGTGGGATTCTTTAGGTTTTTAGAAATTGAACCCCACAGTCTATCTTGTATCTTCCATGTGCTTGATTTTCAATTATTGGAAAGCACTCAGTGAAGAACTCACTGGCCCATGCTGTCAGTTACAATAGGCATGCATCACCACTGGCATAAAGTTTTGAAGCTAATTAAAATGTTTTCATATTGCATTATGTTAGAACATAGTAGACTCAAGAAAGAAATTATTTAGGAGCTCTGGATGCATAATTAACAGCCTAGTCCTTGACAAGTATCGATTTAAATGAGTTTTAATTTAAGTTTACCATCCTTTAGTGCTCAGTGCAAAAGTGCTAAAAGGTGATGCTTAATAAAATACAAAACTATTTGAACATGTGACATTCCCATCTCAATTTCTTTAGATGTACCTTACATATATCTAAAATGCCCAATCTTCTAATGTACCTTAGAACAACTACAATAGGTTTGCTTTTATACCATTTGCCATTGGTGCATAGAGCAATGGTGCAAGTTTATCTCATTAGCCACCTCGATTTAATTAAATGTATATTAAGCTTCTAACAGAGTCTTTTTTTCTCCCATTAGAAGTTAATTATAACAATAATCATCTCAAATTTCTTGAGCAGGTATACATGCTAGCAGGGATATTTATATGAATTTCAGTATTGGAGTAGACTCAGAATCACTGTTACTCTACAAGAGAGCTAAGAAAATAAAATAAAGGTAGATGGTGCTCATTAAGGTTGGAGCTGACATAAGTCAAACTTGGTATGAAAATACAGTTTGCCTAAAAATACTAGAATAGTGACACGATTAAGACAACATTTAAAAAGTAGAGAGATACTAAGCTGTAAAAATATAAAATCTAAAAGCAGAAAATAGGTTACTAAAGTTTGTCAACCTGGCAATGAAACAAAACAATACTAATGGAAGGAAAAAGGATTAAAATAGTATGAATGTGTCTTAAAACAAAAAAAAATCAGATAATAAAAAAAATATGTTCTGCTCACACATCCTATTACCAAACAATTGCTTCCTACAACACACTTTTCTGCCATTTTAAGAACCCAAAATGCTTGATTTCTGTGCCTATTACATTAGAAATATCTTATTAATAAAAGATATATTTTATTTTATTTTTAAATCCTTACATTCTGTCATAGAACTGATACTAAGCATTGGTTTCAAGGCAGAAGAGCAGTAAGGATTAGGCAATGGGGGTTAAATAACTTAGAGGGTTAACACAGCTAGGAAGTGACTGAAGCCTGATTTGAACCCCAGGATCTCTGGTTTCCAGGTCTGGCTATGTATCCACTGAGCCACTTAGCTGCCTCTAAAACATATATCTTAACAAAATGCTTGCTTAACCATATATGTTGACAGAAATAAAAGGGAGTTTATCAAAAATATGTTGAGGAAGCACATACTGATAGACTGATCTCTAGACACCGGTCAGATTTCAGGTTGGGTTGGGCCAGTTTTTTATAGCAAACTGTAGACAATTTTGATTGGTTCCCATCAACAAAAGAGGTGGATCCATGTAGCTCAGTTCCTCACAAGGATGGGACACTTTGCACAGGTGAGACATGTGACTTACCTAGGGGACAGATTGAGCGACACCTCTTTGCCAACACTTATTGACCAATGGGGCTGGGAACACAATGGATCACTGAGTTAAGATCATTTTCAACACATATCAATGAAAAAAAATATCAAATAAATATGTAAATCCATAATAATATTTTGAATGCTAGATGCATGAAAACTTGAAATGCCTATGAAGCTCTCAAAAAGACAACAGAAAACTTTGTTTTTAATGACTAGACCATTATTAGTATGTATAATACTTCAATAACATGTAATTGAAATATCATCCACTGATTTGGTTTCAATTCAATAAGATTCAAATTTTTTTTAAAAACCTGAGACAGAACAGCTTCCCAGTGATTTTGTATTTCGGATCTATGATAGACTGGTTAAAAATTTTTTATGCAAATTCTAGTCTCAAGCATAATGTGGGAGAAAGGGAGTGTCAAGTTCAGTTTCGATCTTATTTTGTTAATAGTCTCCCCTTTATCTCCGCAACAACTTAAAATTGCTCAGCCCGAGGGGCAGACAAAGAACCCTCAGTTCATAGTAGAAACAGCCTCTCAGCTTAATAACACTCTAGCTGAAGAAGAAAAAGCTAAGAAAAACCTTAATGCTAAAAAAAAAAAATCAAGTTTATACAATGCAATTCCAACAAATGCAAAAGTCCCAAACCTCTCAAGCCACTGGCAATTTTCACTCCTCCAACAGAAAGTCTGGGATTTGCCATTACTTTGGAAAGCCAGGGCACTGGAAGTCAGAATGCCAGTTCCTAGCTAAGGTCAAGCAAGGACAGAAGGGCCAATCAAGTGTTTAGCTGCCCAGAACTAGTACTTAGTACAGCTCCGAGGAAGAGCTAAAGGGAAAAGTCATCATTTGCCCGGCCCTCCTCCTTTTACCTGTGGGGGATCTTTTACTTTTCATTTATGGGCACCCAACTGAGGTCCTGGTGGATCCCAAGGCCACCATGACAGTTCTGAATCCTTTCAACTTCCCTGCCCCTCTCCCTCAGAGTACCAACTCAGCCACTGTGGCAGAGGGGGTTCTAATAAGACCTTTAGAGCTTTTCTCACACACTCAGTATAGCTACACACTGGGACGGAATCCTTCTAGCACACTTTTGTGCTAGCTGAGGGTGCCCCTTTGCTACCTCTTCAAACAGAACCTCCTGACCCATCTTAATGCCTCTATCTCCTCTTCTCCTAAGGGAGCTCCTTTCCTTACCTTTTCCCCTAACGATTACCCCTTGCACTGAAGCTGTTTCTGTGCCTCCCAATGGTTTTCCTTTTCACCTCTATGTGGCAGAAAAATGAGGGAACGCTACTGGGGTCTTTACCCAAATTCGTGGAAATTACCATTGATCTAAGCTACTATAGCAAACAATTTTGACTCTGTTGCCTGAAGGCTTCTCGTGTGTCTCAGAACTGTAGTAGCTGGCTCTGAATTGGTAAAGGCAGTGGAAGAGATTGTTTTGAACTTTTCCCCTGATGGTGTCTATATCCCTTGTGCTGCTGAAACCGCTTAATTCCTACCACACTCAGCATTTCTCCTCAGACTGGTAAAAAAATTGTAAAGCAAGCTCATTAGCTAGACCCTAGATGAGAACAGGCCCCTGAACCCCATTGATTTTCTGACTGAAGCCTCACAAGGGAGAAAATGATTGGATTGTGTCCCTTTCTTGGGCTGCATCCTGGCTCCCAGACTAGACATGCAGGAGACCCCCTGACCCAGGTAACTCTGACAATCTACACTGATGGGTCTTGTCATGAAAACAGAGGCAGCGATGGGCCTCTGGTAGCCGGTTATAGGATTGCAAATTTGGCCTAACGAGTAAATTGCAAAGACTTGTGAGTTAGGAAAAAAAATCTAAGGATCAACATATACACTGTCATCTGGGATATTTGGGATGTTGCGGAAGTAAAGAACATTTCTAACCTCCTCTGGGCAGCCCATTAAGAATCATCAGCAAGTAGCCCACCTCCTTGACTGTCTCCTTTTACCTGCCAAAATGTTTAACATCCCAGACTCTAAAGAAAACAGTCCACAAGCAAGGGACAACAACTTGACTGACCAAGTTATCAAAGCTGCAGTGCCAGACTCTACTGTACCCAAACAACTTATAAGGATAGAGCAGATGCCAAAAGCATTAAAAGCTTGTCTTGGGCTCAATCAGACTCTCAAAAAAGGAGAGCTATTATCAGGATGTTAAGGATGGACTATGGAAAGGACCCAAAGAGTTGGAGATGATTCTTAGACAATTAGCCACCTCTCACATTGGTGGAACTCATACTGGGCGGGGATGGCTTTGATGACCAGCTATTGAAGCATATTTCCGGTGCTCAACCTGTTCTCTCTTCAACCCATCTAAACCCCTCGGACCACTACCTGAGCGGGTTCCTCCTCCTTGGGCACTGTTTGAAGTTTGGTAGATGGATTTCATACAGTAATGCCCTAGTTGAGGAAGGAGAGAAACAAAATTTGCATAGGTTATGATCTGTATGTTTTCCAGGTGGGTGGAAGTCTTTCCCTATAGAGTGGCTCCAACCTGGATATTTCCAAGGGAATCCATAGTGGTAAGGGATTCATGCTATCATTCTGGCCCATAATTCAACAATTCCATTGTGCTTACTATCCTGAGCCCTCCAGGTTGGTTGAAAGAAACAATGGAATCTTGAAAACCCAACTGGGGAAATTCTCCCATGATTTTCATGCACCCTGGCCTCAAGTCCTTTCAATCGGGCTGCTGATCCTTTGACCTTGTCCCTTTGACCCATTTTTAAACTTAGTCCTTTTGAAACTGTCACCAGGAAACCTATGTCTATCTTCCTGTAGGAAGATTCCTCCATAGTGCAGAGAGATCTTTGGGAATATAATATGGAGTTATATAAAGCTATCAGGGAGCTACATAACTTGACCCCTCAGTCTTTCTCCACACACCCAGCCACACTTCTGACCCTGGTCAGTCCTAGAGATTGGGTCTGTTTGGAAGAAACATCTTCTCAAAGACTTCCCTGAACCTTGGAAGAAGGGATCATTTAAAGGGTCTTCTTTACTCCTGGAACTGCAGCCAGACTCTCTGAGCTGACTTCTGGATCCACCACACGCCTAAAGAAGACAACTGAGCCTACTTGGACAGCATGTCCTAGAGGGGACCTTAAAGTCAGGCTCACCCAAGTCCAGAAGAAGATGACTCCAGAAGGAAATAGTATTTCCAAGCAGATGACAGCTATTGTAGACCACTATGCCAAAACACTAGACAAGGGCTGACTATACTCCCCTACTGCTACTCCATTCTTGTCCCTATCACCTTTATTCCCTTAGCCTTATCATCTGCATTGACTCTTGCATCCTCATTACTCAGTATAGCTCTGAACCCTACTTCTGGATAATGGTCACTTGAGGTTTTGTCCTATCTATTAGCCCCCTCCACTTGGAGTTTTGGGCCCAAGGTCGCCTTCCTCCTTCTGATGGTGGTCAACCCTCCCCTATCATTCATTCCATGTGGAAAGTGGCCAAATCAGCCATCAATCCTCTCAATAGCCTGATGGCAATGTGTAAGCCATGAGGTTTCCATTTTTCTTATTCTTTTCCCCTCAAAACTTTGGGGTCCTCTGTATGTTAAGGGAGAAATGGTAACCCAGAGATTGAAGGTCATTACCAGTGATGGTTCTGGTAGGATCTTTATCAAGCAGGATCTTAATGTGGGCTGCCATGAAAAGAGAGGTTCCACTCCCTGCCATAAAAAGAGATGTTCCACTCCCTGCCAAGTAGCTGTAGACAATCAAAGGAATATGAAAACAATAACTAATTGATTAGTATGAGGCTACCTTTCAGATAAGACACATTGCTTACATTTACAATTATGAGAAAACTCCTTAACATCAGCCTTTAGACATAACCTAAGTTCTTGGTTAAGGGTCTCTAAACAGCAAGTATAGGTGGTTCAGTTTCCCAGTAACATCAGACTAGGTCCAAACAATGCCCAATTTCAATAATCACTGCCCTCTTTGATGTCTATACAAAAATAGCAAGTTGACCAAAAGTTGCTCTGGGGTGTTTAAATATTATTAGCATCCTATTTTCACTGAGGTCTCTACCTTAAACCTTGGGCAGCCCCCACCCTACCAGATGGGCACTCTCTATAACCACTCTTTCTATTGCCATTTTATCACTATACTCCCTCTTTCAATAAAGCTTATTCCCTCACCATGGAGATTGCCTGAGTTGCCAATTCTTTGGACAAGATCCTAATCTCATCACCCACATCAAATTCAGTTGCCCCCCTTCAGACTGGAATAGGAATTTACCCTCAATTCTGACTTTTTCTCCTCCCTTAGCAATAGCAAGGTCACCTTCCATGCCAACCACACAGAGCAGCCAATGCTTGCTAATGTCCAATTTCCCAACACCATTACAATTGCCCCTTTCTGTCTCTTGGCAAATGAATCAGTGCCAGGGATCATGTCCATACCAGTAGGGGAACTTGTGGATATCAGGTACAATCAAAACTTTTAGATACAAGCCCAACCACTTGTCCCCATTGGGGGTGGGGCAATAATGATCAAGTTTCCCTAGATGTTCCATCCTTCTTGGCACTAATGTGATCCATGGGGAAGACAGTTAGAGATTTTGTCAGGGTCAACCCCAGAGTGTCTGCAGGGATAACTTTCTTTTGATCAACACTTCTTTTACCTCTAGTGACAGTAAAAGACATAGGAGGTGATTCAGATGGTATGGGATCAACATGGGAAATACCTGTGGGAGTGGGGAATGGCCGAACAAATTGTAGTATCTGTTGGTGATGGAATACTGATGAATTGGAGGAATTCCATGTGAACTTGAATGACCTCCAGGAATTGATGCAGAATGAAAGGAGCAAAACCAGGAGAGCACTGTACATAGAGACTGATACACAGCGGTACAATCTAATGTAATAGACTTTTCTATTAGCAGCATGCAATCACTCAAGACAATCCAGAGGAATTTATGAGAAAGATGCTATCCACATCCAGAGAAAGAACTGTGGGAGCAGAAACGCAGAAGAAAAACATTTGACCAATCACATGGTTCAATGGGGATATGAATGGGGTTTTGGTGTTAAAAGGTCACTCTATTGCAAATATGAATAATATGTAAATAGGTGTATAGTTGGAAAATCTTGAACCTCTAAAACTACATTACCTAAATTTCTTTTATATATTACCCAGAATGCTTTTCCCTTTTCCTTTCTGTTTAAATGTGTCTTTTGCGTGATTATATATAAGTTTTGGGTAACGCCCCACTCACTCTCTCTTCCACATGAGTTGAATGGTGAACATTCCTTGTTTCCCTTAGCTCTCTAGTTAACTATTAATAAATCTTTAAAAATATTATACTTTGGAGATATTGAATATTAATTTTTAAATCAACATAGGTTTTGAACAATGATTCATGTATAACCCAGGGGAACTGCTTGTCAACTCTAGGAGGGAGAAGGGAAGAGGAGAGGGGGAATCATGAATCATGTTACCATGGAAAATATTCTAAATAAAAAAAGAAATGTATTCATCTGACTTTAAGAAACAACTTAACAGAACTATTTTTTAAAACCTGTTAAATGTAACACCAAGGCTAAGTGGAATAAATTTTTACCAGGCCTATTAGGGAAACTTCCAGCTTCAAGATTTTTTTTCCTAAATGCCAAGTGATGCATCCAAGGTCATACAACCATTGTGCCAAGGGGAGTATCTCAGCAGAGATTTTGACCCAGGTGTTCTGTGTCTGACAACTTTAGCAAAGTAGGTTCAAATTTTTAGATTTCATTTCTGTCTAGAAGCCATTTAGGTTAGTTTTTCTTGGACAAAGACTTTCAATTATTGTATAAAAGACAAGTATTTAACAAGAATAAGCAAACTAGGACTGAGTTGTTTTCCTAACCCAGTTGCTTCCCTTCTTTCCAGAAATATTCAAGAATGTAAATACACTAGGGAGGGACTTTGCTTTTAAGTTGAGTGATTTTCATACACCTAAATAAATGTAGGTAACCCTCTCTTTGTTATCCTCAATTCTGTAATCAAAAATTTTTAATAATAACTGAGGAATAATTTGGTTGTAAATGATTTATTGGTTAGGCAGTTAAAAAAGTATCAGTCAACGGAATCCCCAGTTAATTTTTAAAAATTCAGTAAGCTGAGAAAATTATTATGCACCCCTCAAATTAATCAAATATGTCCAAAAGATCAATTAGTTATAAAAACAATTAGTCCAATTTCTCTTAAAATAAAAAATGTCAATCAGTTATAACCACCTATACATATGGGATAATAGATTATTTATATGGCCTAGTTTCTCATAGGTGAATATCAGAAAAACAACAAAATGGCGGAGAGTAGTAGCAGCACAAGATGAAGTCTGTGCTCTCAAAATTAAAAATGTAATTGGTCTTTCTAATTCTTACACTAAACTAACTGCATTTTATACATAACCTTAATTATTAAATCACCACAAATAGAAGGTCGTATTTCTCCATTCTGGGGACAATTTTAAAAAGATCAAAATTATGGTGAAAACATTAAATTTTTTAAGGAACAACCTACAACATTGTCTTAATCTATAACTCCAAAGAATCTATATTTAAAAGAATTTACTGCCTTATAAATAGTTATCTAATTAAGCATTTTCACCCACTATTGTGATAATGAGATTAAATCTGACCTGCCCATCTTTAGATTTAATTAGCAAAGGTGAAAAAATCTCCACTTAACTCACAAATTGAGTGGTCTGTGACCCACATGTGCTAGAGTGAGTAACAAATCAGAATATACTGACTGCCTCCTGGGCATTTCTAAGAAAAGCATCTGTTGGGTTTGGACATATAAACTAAGAGGAGGCCACAGGAAGTGATGCAAAAGAGGTCCCTTTAAAAAGAGACCTCAGTGAGCTGGGTCCTCTCTCCTTGTTCATTGCTGGGACCTGGAAGAGCGCTGGACCTGGGACCCTGAGACCTTGGTGAGACTGCTCTTAAATCTCTCTCTTAGAACTACACATGGTGAGTGAAGAAGGCTGATTCCTTTAACCTCCCAGGTTCTAGCCTCTGGGAGGCTCCCTTGATTGGGAGAAGCCCATGTGGCTAAAACCCTTGTTAATTGACTTTTAGGCTCTGGCTGGGCCTCTGGAGCCCTGCCAGAGTAAAGCCCAAACTTAAATACAAATCTCTTATTCTACCCTCTTCTCAACTCTCTACTTCCACTCTCTCCTATATTTTGTAAATAAATTTTCCATAAAAGGCATTTTAACTTGAGGTTATTCTTTAATTGGGGAATGATAATTGTTCAATCCTTTGGTGACCAAACCTTTTAATATTTACCCAATAAAAACCCCTTTTAACCCCTAATACTATACAAATTGATAAACTAATTTTAAAAATATTAAAATAACATAGAGCTAACTTGAAATTTTCAGTTATTTTGCATTATTCTTTACAAGGCCTAATTATTTCCACCACTTCATAAGTGCCTACAATTTTCAGTTCTTTGAAGGGACACTTGTCTGTTTTGGGGCTCCAACTTATCCTAAATTTTACTTATTGAGGGACCTTTTTGAAGTCACATTCTAATATAGATTTAAGACATATTTCAACTGAATCAAAATTGGGTTTTTGTTTTGTTTTTGTTTTTAATTTTCTATTTTAAACCCTTAACTTCTGTGTATTGGTTCCTTAGTGGAAGAGTGGTAAGGGTGGGTAAAGGGGGTCAAGTGACTTGCCCAAGGTCACACAGCTGGGAAGTGTCTGAGGCCGGATTTGAACCTAGGACCTCCCGTCTCTAGGCCTGACTCTCAATCCACTGAGCTTCCCAGCTGCCCCAAAATTGGGTTTTTATACTTATTAATGTTACTGTGTAAAATCTTCTAAGTTTTCACTTTCAGTCTAAAAGATGCTACACCAAGTTTCCTACCCTTAGTTTTTCCTTATTTACCTTTTTAACTTCTAATGGGAATTAGAGAGGACAAAATTCTTGGATGTGAGGGCCCACCAAACCATTTCAGGGCTCCTCATCTACCTTTCTTACTTTTTTTTTTAACTCTCACATGTGGCTCCAAGAAAAGAGTGTATTAGCATCAACTATGCTCCAGACATCTGTTATTTTGTCCCTCACTGAATCTGCTTACAAAAGGAACCTGGACTGTTGAATTTTAACTTTCAAGATTTTTATATGACTCACAAAACATTTTAAAATATACATATTTATAGTCCTTATAAAACCTTTGCATTTGCAATAATCAATCATGTCTGTAGTTGACCTAACCCAAATTAACTCTTTGAGCTCCAGAACATCTGCCTATTAATCAGAATATGACTATGTTTTCTCAACAAGTAACAGCTTAAAGTTTAAACTCTCAGCATTCAGATCAAAACAGGATTTAACCCTTAAAAAAGATGCATAGGATCTTTTATCTGGTATATACAGCAGTTGCGGAAGTCCTGCTTCTGTGGTCCAGGTCTTTTGGAAGGACGATGACATTGGCATATTGAGACAAATGAGAACAGTCAGACTTTCAGTCAGGCATCCCAAGGACTGTTCTGGTCAGCCCTGGGCTAGCTTTATTTTTTATGCCCTTTTCTTAAGATTACATACAGGTTAGCATGAATTTTCATTTTCAACATACATCTTTTCTTGGAGATAATGGATAAATCATACATTAACTTTGTTACCAACAACTTTTCATTCTCCAGTAACTTTCAATATTTTTCAAAAGTATGTTTGAGGGGGCAGCTGGGTGGCTCAGTGGATTGAGAGTCAGGCCTAGAGACGGGAGGTCCTAGGTTCAAATCTGGCCTCAGACACTTTCCCAGCTGTGTGACCCTGGGCAAGTCACTTGACCCCCATTGCCCATCCTTACCATTCTTCCACCTAGGAGCCAATACACAGAAGTTAAGGGTTTAAACAAACAAAAAAAAAAAGTATGTTTGACTTGTTTCCTAGGCTGGGATGTACCAATATTTTCATGGAACAACTTCTCAATTTTTCATCCATTGTCCTCCCTATATTAACATTCCGCATCAAAGATTAGGGAAGCTTGAAAACATTTCTACAGGTATCTGTGTGGGGGAGTTGTGAAATCTAAGTTCAGTTTTGTTGGGGATTTAAAATATTTTGGATTAACTTACTATCTACGTGTTGTCGTGAAGTGATTTTTGGAGGAATCTCTGTATTATACATATAGGTGGGACTTTCCTGGGAGTCTGTAGGAGGGCTATAAAGGCTCTAGTAACAGCCTTTACTATTCTTCTGTATTTCCCTGGGACTGAGTGGGATATTGATCACAATAATTCCAATAATAAGGGGTGTTAGTAAGAGAGGACTCATTCAGGGGAGTCTGAGTGGGTATTTCCATCCTTCCTGAGGCCACTTTGCATCCTTCGAGGTCCCACCTATGACTGTGTCAGACAGGGTGGGTTTGATGGCTGTGGGTAAGCAGTATATGCAATATTTTCCCACATTTACAATACTAGAAACCATAAAGAAAATTTTGAAATATAAAGTAATGAATTTAAAACTTAAATCCTGGGCCATTCCTTTGGCACCTATTGGAGATTCTGATACCTGGATTATAAATTCTACATTCTTTACTATTAGGAAATCGATAGTACAATTTTAAACAATATAGTTTACATTTAAATCAAAGGCTTATTAAGGCTGCTTGTAATAGAGAAACTTCCATCTAAGAAACACATTAGAAATATGTGGTAATAGCATAAGAAGATTAGAGTCTTTGATTCCAGCAAGGCTATGGAATACCCAATGTACCCCAGTTTATAAGGTCTCTGGGAAATCACAGCTTAGAAATTATCAAGCACATAGTCTGCTCCCCAGCATGAGAAAAGCAAACTTTTCCCCCTCCCCGAATACTAGATGTCCTGCCAAGAAAATTACTGATGCAGGAGTTCTGTGAGAAGAACATATAGTATTGGGTCATACATTGATATGCTGACAAGTTGAGCTACCTGTGATTCATTATTCTATAAAAAACACTGCTTAGAGCCACTAAGGCAAGCTACATCATTGTTTTCATCTTGTAAATCATTACTAACCATTGTTCCTGCAAAAGGCTAATCCCTTGGGGCAGCTGGGTAGCTCAGTGGAGTGAGAGTCAGGCCTAGAGACAGGAGGTCCTAGGTTCAAACCCGGCCTCAGCCACTTCCCAGCTGTGTGACCCTGGGCAAGTCACTTGACCCCCATTGCCCACCCTTACCAATCTTCCACCTATGAGACTATACACCGAAGTACAAGGGTTTAAAAAAAAAAAAAGGCTAATCCCTTGGCCTATGTCATTTTCCTTATAAAGTATGTACCCCAACTCATTAAACTTTGTCACCACCCAGCAAGAGGATGTCTGTGTATCTGATCTGTCAGTCTGGTGGCTCGACCCTCATATAAGCTCAGCTCATTTTTCTCATCCCTGTTCGATGACCCACAAATAATTCATCAAGCAGAACTTGACAAAAATACAATATAGACAAAACTCAACTTAAGTTCTCCGCCTTCTCTAAACAGAAGCTTTTTACAAAACTTTATCACAGCAATCTTAAGTTATAGCACTTCATACCATGAGGAATTTTTCTCTCTTCTAATTTGTCCATTACAGTTACCTCTCATTTATGAATTTTAATATTTGGGATTTAATTTAACCCAATTCCAACACTCAAGATCATTTTCCAAACAGCATTTCAGTCAACCATTCAAACTGATTCTTTCTCACTGCTATTTTCATCTCTAATCTATACCATACCATCCCCTCTCCTATTTTTTGTAGAATAAAGGTAGGGAGAGACACCCAGCTTGCTTTTCTCATGTACATACACATAAATACGCCATCAAACACACAAAAACACATGAGTATTAGAGATTACACATCTAGCTTAAACCAAACCCCATTTTAGTCAAAATACATATATATGTAAGGTCAGATTTAGTTAAAATTTTCCAGCAATCCAAATGATGGACCCTACTTCCAGGTACCTTGACCATAGTTTAAAAGCCTATTCCTGGCAGTTATCCACTGAACAGGACCTGTCTAGAAAAGATCTGAGATTGTTCACAGTTTAATGAAACTCCTGCTTAAAGAAGTGTTGAGCATACCCAAAAATGTGAGTTCAAATTCAAAAGTTCACTTTACCCACACCAGCCTGACAAGAGTCCAGACTGGAACTAAATTGGTTCCTGTAGGCATTTGGGGCATATAAGTTTATTACAGAGATTGGGTTTTTCTCCCCATAATTCCTTTCAACATACTACAGTTTCCTGGTTTATTCCATTTTGTTTTTTGAATGTTTGTTTTTCCTTTTTCTGATACTTTGAGGAAAACTCCTACTTTTTTAGATTCATTTGATGCATAGTGTTGTGAGGAAAATGTTCCTCACAACAATGGTAAGTTTTTTTTCCCCACACACTCAGTTTTATTTTGTGTATATCTGTTTTTCATATATGTTTCTTATAAGCAATAGCTTATAGGATTTTGTTTTCTCTGTCACTCTTTTTGTTTTATGGGATTATTTAATCCATTCACATTTCAAGTTGTAAGTAAGGCTTATATTTTCTTACAAAAATTTCTAAAATTGAAGGTATTTTCAAATTATGATCTCCCTCTTCTGCTATAAACACAACATTATGTTCCTTCAATTACTTTACTTTAATCTTTATTGTAATAATGAAAATAAATGTAATATTTAGAAATTGGTTTTGTTAATTAATATTACTAAAAAAATTGTTGTGGTCACCATTTATAAAATTAATTCTTAAGTCACGAGGATAATAATAGCATTTAAAAATTAAATTATTTAATATAAATAAAGTATAAGAAAGAAATAAAGAAGGAAGCAGAAAATTATTTTCTAGCCTACCATTCTAAAGTCTGATCCATAGAATTTCAGCTCACTCCCTGAAAAGGTTCTGATCTCCACATGGAAGTCCTGTAGTCTCTTTGGAGCAAGAGTCTTACCAGCCCACGAGGGTATCTTCTGCCCAAGCCACCAATTCCAAAAGCAGTAGAAGAATCAATCCCAGCAAACTCAAACCAAAAGCCTTCAATCTCCTCTACTTTCCTCTACAATCTCCTTTATAGCCCTTTTCTCCATGTCTGTTCTTGTCTCTCTAAGCTGGTCTATCACATCTCAGGAACCAATCAAAGTCTCTCTGACCCAGACTCATAACCCTTAGTTCCAGATAATGTTCCTAGGGCTCTTAACCTGTGACCTCTGTTTGGAGCATTCCAGCCACACTAATGGGATGGATTGGATAAGAAGAAAGTTCATGACTGTGGGAGGAAAGGGTTCCCTTTACATATTATTTAAGTTGCTCTATTTCTTCTGGTTCTCTTCCTCTCCTCCCATATCTCTTCTTCTCATTTACTATCCCTTTCCCTTCAGGGTTTCGTTTTTTAATTCCTCTTTCTTGCTTCTATCCTTTAACATAGTTCTTCTCTATCTTTTTTCTCTTAGTCAGGTAGATTTCTTCTCTTCTCCTTCAGCTAGTCTTGTTCATTAGATTTTAATTTTTTTTTCATTTTTAGTACCCATTTATACATCTTCTCTTTCTATTTACTCTAGTACCTCATTTTCTGATTCAAGTCCCCTATATTCATTTGGTCTCTTTCTTTTCTCTGTGTTCTTCATACAATCAAAGTTTCCAGTTATCCAGCACACTTTCTGCCACTGCCATGTAGGACTTATCCCTTGGATTCCTCTGTAACATGATGCCTTACTCTCAAAGTAATGTCAAATACTTCAGGTGTCAGAGAGAACATTGCCCCATGGAAGGGTACCTTTCCATCCCCCAATGATCTATATGTTTTCTTGTTGACCCCCATCCCCACATTTGTCTAGAAATGTCCTCCACTGGGTCCATGCTCTCCCACTCCTTCAGGTGCCAATCTCCCCCTAGGAGTTTCAATGCCCTTTACCCCAGGAGAAATAGATTTTTCAGGTACCAAATTCCCTCAAAGACCATCTGGTATAAAATTTTCAACTCCCTTCACCCATTCATTAGTGGAACACCCTCCTACCTCCAAAGTAAGGCCTCTTACCTTTACACTCTTTTTTAATCTTCTCCTTCTCATCCATTCCCCTATAAGGTCTTTTTTCCTTCCACCAAAGAGGTTACCCTTCCCTCAAAGCTAACCCCTTGATTTGATCTAGGCACAATCACTCTCAGGCACATTATCCTCCTGTTCCCATCCTTGTCCTCCAATATTGCAATGTAGTCATGCAAAAGAAGCATTCATCTATAGACAGGATGTTGCCACATTCTATTCCTAAAGCCCCCTGTCCAACCCTCCAATATTACCTTGTGTGCATTTAAAAGAAGTCTCTTACTGGTCTTTCTGTTAATCTTCTGTTTCTATTCTGTCTACATCCATTGACTCCTGTATTTCCATAGTTTGGGGTATTTGAGGTTCAAATAAATTTCTTCATTTATGGTTTTCTTCCTAAAATTATTTCAAACTCTTCTTTATTATTGAACATACATCTTTTGTCCTATATGGTTAGACTCAGATTTGCAGGCATTTCTTCCTACTTTTCTACTGGGTATCTTTTCCTTTTTATTTGAAAGTCTTTCTCCAGTTGGCTATAGAACCTTTTGTTTCTAAATTTATTTGCTAAATTTAACCACTATATGCTTTAAATTTTGCAGCATTGTTTTATTGGTTTTTCTGGAAGTGATCTCTGAATTCTATTAACTAGATTTTCATTTTCTATTTTCAGAAGTTCTAGGCACTTTTCTTTTGTCATTTCCTGAAGTGACTCTTCCAAGGTCACACAGTTGGTAAGTGTGTCTAAAAGCAGATTTGAACTTAGTAAAATGGGTCTTCCTGACTCCAGGTGCTTGCATAGTGAGTACATTTTCTTTTAATGTTCTTGTTTTTTGCTTCTCTTTTCTTAAACTGTCCCTTATGTCTGTGTATTTTTATTCCTGATATATTGTTCTATTTTCAATTTTTTATTATTGATATCATGTTATGATTGTTACCCCTACCTTTCTGAGTTCAGCTAAAAAAAATGGATTTTACTCTTGTCCCTTATTTGAACTCTATATTAATTTTTATGCTTTGAATGTCTTTCTTGTAAAGATTATGTAGTTAGATCCTTCTTTCTAACCCATTCTATTATTCTCTCCCATTTACTGGATATATTTATCACATTCACAGTTAAGAATGATAATTGCGTAGTTCCTGCTATCTTATTCTTTTATATTTTTCTACTCTTTGTTTCTTAGCTCCTTTCTATTTTTAATTTTTTTAATTTCAAATTTTAATTTATATTCAATGAGCAAAAGATTGAATTTCTCTCCATCTCTCCTTCCTCAGCAGGAGGAAAAACAAAAACAAGAACAAAATCCTTATAACAAAAATGCATAGTCAACAAAATAAATTTACATATTGACCGTATCATTTATATATGCATAATATATATGTATGTAAGCAAACATTTATTAAGTAACTACTATGTACCAGGAACTCTGCTAAGTGCTGAGAATACAAAAAAAAAAAAAAGACAAAAGATATTTCCTTCCTTCAGTGATCTTACAGTCTAATGGGAAGGGGGAGACAACAAGCAAATAAAAGCACCAACAAATATGTATGTATATTTATATATATACAGGATAAATAGGAGGATAAATTAACAAAGGGAATGCATTTGAATTAAGAGGGATTAGGGAAGACTTTCAGTAAAAGGTGGGATTTTAGTTAGGACTTAAAGGAAGCCAGACAGGATAGGAGATGGGGCAGAGGAGAGAAAGCATTCTACAAATGGGGAACAAAGAGAGAAAATGCCTGATTCCAAGAGTTGGAGTGTCTAGTTCCTTGAACCAGAAGACCAGTTTCACAGAATCAGAATATACTTTGAGGAGCAATATGGAAAACTGAAAAGACAACAGGGGATTAGCTTATGAAGGACTTTAAATGCCAAACAAAGCATTTTACATTTCATCCTGGAAACAATAAGAAACCATCAAAATTTATTGAGGCCCATTTATTCCTATGCTTCCTAGTGTTTTTAACAAGAATGAGTGTTTTATTTTGTCAAAGGCTCTTTCTGCATTTACTAAGATAATCATGTGATTTCTATTAGTTTTGTAATTAATATGATCAATTATGCTGATGGTTTTCCTAATATTAAACCAGCCTTGTATTCCTGGTATGAATCCCACCTAGTCATAGTGAATGATCCTGTAATATATTGCTATATTTTATTTAATTTTATTTTATTTAAGATTTTTTTTGCATTGTTATTCATTAAGGAAATTGGTCTGTAATTTTCTTTCTCTGTTTTGACTCTTCCTGGCTTAGGTATCAGCACTATATTTGTGTCATAAAATGAATTGGGTAGGACTCTTTCTTTGCCTATTTTCTCAAATAGTTAATATAGTGTTAGGATTAATTGTTCTTAAACCTGCACTTTAGGAAAATAAAAAAAATTTTAAATTAAATTTAAATTTAAAATTTAAATTTAAAATTTAATGGCTGAATGGAGGATAAATTGGAATAGGGAGAGCCTTGAGGTGGGCAGACTCACCAGAGAGTAGTCAAAGTGTGAGATGTTAAAAGCCCACACTAGAGCAGTGATCCTGTTAGATATTTGAGAAATATTGTAAAGGTGAAATCAACAGGCCTTAACAACAGATTAGATAAGGTGCAAGATAATGAGGAATCAAGGATGACTTCTAGATTGTGAGTCAGAGGGACTGGGAAGATGGTATTATCCTTTACAGTTATAGGGAAAGTAGGAGGGAAGGGAGTTATTAAGGGGAAAAGTGGTTCTATTTTGAAAATATTGAGTTTAAGATGACTACTACAGAATCCATTTTGAGATGTCTGAAAGGAAATTGGAAATTTGAGATTAGAGGTTGGGGCAAGATAGGAAGATGTGAAAGTCCTCAGTATAGAAATGTGTTTTAAATCCATGAAAAATAATGAAATCACCATGGGAAGTAGTATAGAGGCAGAAGAGAAGTGGACCCAGAAAAGAATCCTGAGTTACTCCTGTGGTTACATGGGGATGATCTGGAAGATGATCCAGCAAAGGAGACAGAGAAGGAGTAGACAGGTAGAAGGAGAACCAAGAGAAAGTGGTGTCTTGAATACCTAGAAATAAAAGATGGTCAGAGAGAAGGGTATAATCAGTAGTGTCAAAGGTTGCAGAGAGGTCAAGAAGAATGAGGATTTAGAATGACTGGAGGATTTGGCAGCTAAGGGATTATTAACAATTTTGGAGAGAGAGTCATTTTGGTGGAATGATTGGGTAAGAAGCTGGATTGCAAGGGGTCAATAAGAGAATAGGAGGAGAAGAAAAAGGGAGACACCTATTACAGACAGCTTTTCTGAAGAGTTGAACAACAAAAGGAAGAAAAGTTTTAGGAAAGTAATTAGCAAGGATAGAATGATCGAGTAAGGGTTTGTTGTTGTAGTAGTTTAGGATATGGAAGATGTGAACATATGTGTAGGCAGTAAAAAAATAAAACTAGTGTAAAAATTAAAATTATTATATAATAACTTTAAATATTATGTTTTAATAAGATTTATTAATAATCACTAGAAGTAAAAAAATATAATGGTAATTATCTAACAAAATAAAACCACATGCCCAAGCTAAACTACCTGCTCAAAATGGTCTTCTCCATCAAAGCCATCACAGGAAAGAAAGAGACCCAGATGTGAAACTCCACCCAATTTATCTCCTATCTACATCAGCATGCAACAACAGGAAGTGAGTGGGCTCCTGGGTAATGTAGTTCAAAGGTACAAGATTCCAATTACATAGTAGAGAGGGAATGATTGAAAATAAGTGAAAGATGGGTAATGATAGAGAAAGCAATCTTTTGGAAGGAATGGAATTTTTTGAGAGAGTTTAGCATTGACAAAGAGTAAGGCTATTTTACTATGTAAGACAGAGATGGAGAAGAAAAGTGGAAGAATTTCCAGCAAATAGCTTCAATTGTTTTTGTAAAATATGAGGCAAAGTTCTCAGTTGAGAGAATCAAGGGAAGGGAGCCATCGGAGATATAAAGAGAGATGAACAAAGTTATAAAAGGTCCTGTAAGGAGTGTAATAATAAGTGGATGAGTTGACATTGGAGATTTAATGGGATTGCATGACATCAGTGAGGGACTATTTGAGGTTATGCAATATAAATTTGTAGTGGTCCCAGTCAGAGTAGTTACGTGATTTTCTCCACCTTTATTAAGTAGTATATATGTAAGAATGAAGGCAACAAATGATGAAAGTGATCTATGGCTGAGGTTTGGCTAGGCATAATTGGTGTGGAGATTAAAATGTATATACAAAATACTAAATATTATATTTATAAATTTTTATTAATAATAAAACTAAACTAAATTAATTATAAATTAATAATAAAACTAAACTAAATAGTTTAATAAACTAAAAAGGTACTAACCAGCCCACTCCCAAGAGCAAAAGAGAGAGAGGGAGGAGTCACAGCCAACCATAAAACAATAATGTGACCACGCAAATGTAGGGGTGCAGGAGAGATTAAAGGGGATTTTGGGAAATACTAAGGGTCTTATGGGGGATGCAGTCCAAGGTTCAAAATCTCCACTTATATGTTGGTAACAAGGGAGTTAGGGATTCAAGGGAGGAGGATAGTATAGAGTTGAATTGGTTCACCAAAGGATCAAGATGGTGAGAAGAGAGAATGACTAGTATAAGGGGTATGGCCTGGAGAGAACTGAGAGATCTAGGGGATGCAAGTCATGGTAAGGATGAAGAGTAGGTTTTTTTTTTTTTAAGGGTAAGCAGAAAAAAGGGTGAAAAGTCAATAGATTTATATTATTTATCAGATACAGAGATTTAAGAATTCTCAAACATAAAGTACATTTGTAGGTGTGGCAGAATCGAGACTATGACTATCTTTTGGGTGACTAAGGGGAAATAAAGGAGAATCTTATAGGAAGTGCATAGATTGAGGAACTGAATGGTTAAGATATTTGAGAGGGAATCAATATGTATGGTGAAGCCCTATAGTATGAGAGCAGGAGCTGGGGAAGGGAGAAAAATTATGAGCCACATAAGGAACACATTGAGAAAGGAAGGAAAATAACCTGAAGGTCTACTGAGAACAGCTACCAAGATTTTGATGGAGTGGTAGCCATGAAAAGTATGAACCTCAAAGGAAGAGAGCTTACTGAGTGAGAGAGAAAGAGAAAAAAACCTGGAAATGACAACAGACAGCAAGGACTATTTTAATTACTCTGCCTTAACCTGTGAGCTAAAAGGAGTAAGTTGAAGATGCAGCCAAAGCGAGTAGAGAAATTGGAGACACCCAACAGAGTATATATGAACTTTGCTGGAATGAAAGGTGACCTACCACAGCGCTGTTTCTGTATCCTGGGCACTGATTGACTCAGTGTTTATAAGAGTGTGGGAAAGGTTAATAAGAGTATGGAAAAGGTTTATAGAAGACTGGGAAGGTTTTATAAAATCTTAAAATATATATCAACAATAAAATAAATATAATGCCACTACTTCACGAATTTTCATCTATCGTACGGGTCTCTGGAACATAACTCCCACAATAGGTAAAGGATCACCGTACTGCAATCCTCTGCTTATGCTTAGAATATTTCCCTTTCCCTTTCTCTTTCACTATATTGCTTTTGATTTAATTTTACCTTCTTCAACTTAAAAGTCATATTTCAGTTGTCTTGTTAATTTTAGTTTTATTTTCTCACTGTTTCTGTCTTTAATTTAGCATGTTTTCTATGCATTTAGTTAGTTTTTAAAAACAGCAAAATTATACTATAGCATCACTATCATAAAAATGTACAATCCTGAAAGACTTAAAAAACCAATCAATGTAATGATCAAACATGATTCCAAAGACTGACAATAGAGAGAGATGATGGATATTATGTAGGCTGAGAAATACATTTTTTAGAAATAGTCTGTATGGGAATTTGTTTTGTTTGACTATGATTATATTACACAAAAGTTCCTCCCTCCCTTCCTTCCTTCCTTTCTTCCTTTTTCCTTCCTTCCTTCTTTTCTTTCTTCCTTCCTTCCTTTCTTCCTTTCTTCCTTCCTTTCTCTCTCCTCTCTCTACCTCTGTCTCCCTCTCCCTCTATCTCTGTCTCTCTCCCCAGTGACTGGAAAGGGGAGGTGGGAGGGAGAAAAAAATAAAAACTAGATATTTGAAAAAATTATCTTAAAAAAAAAAAAAGAAAGTCAGACCCCCTTAATTTATCCACACATACACTTTTCCCCACTACTATAATGAAACAAAAAAGGGAATAATTTCATATTCTTTGTACACGTATATTGTTTCCTATTAAGTTCTCAGATGTTATTTCTGATTTGGTTGATTCTGCCTTAAAAAAAAAAAAACTCAATGGCCTTCTATCTAATTTTTTTTCTTTTTGGAACAGACCAAAGACATCCTCATTTTCTTTGAGGATTGTCAGGATGCCATTCTGAACTACAGAAAAATAAATATTTGCTCAAATAATTATTGCTTCTATAAATGATGGGAAACTTCAAATTTGATTACAAACAACTTTTGACTTCCTATTTATTCAACAATAGGCCATGTTGTTAAGGGCAATTTCCATGCACAGCATGTGAGTCCCATTTTTTCATTCTTAGACATGGTTGTTTACTGTTCAGAACTGTTTATGCATTTTAATCAGGTTTATTCAGCCTTTCTTAATAAATCATTACAAGGTAAATGTACTAAAACAAGAACTATTTTGTGTTTTTGGTAGCCTTTACACTTAATTCACTGCCCTTGAATGTCAGAAAAAGTCCAAGTAAGGAAAAAAATAACAAATACAAAATCTAAAGGATTATATCCAGAACTGCAACAAGTCTGGCCAAACCCTCATTGTAGAGCCTGATTTTAAAATTCTGTCCAAGTAAGAATAACAATGAGAACCTTCCATGAGCCCTTGGAACAGAAACTCTTTTCTGATGAGATGAAGCTGACAGTCCTCTTCCTGTTTGGCAGTAATAGTATAGAAAAATGCTTAAATATTCAAATTCCTTGCTATCTGTAGATGTCTATGAAGAATATTACTAGGATATTGGTAATATGGAAAAAAGAGTTTTTTAGAATTTAATACTGATTCAAAGACAACAATGACTTTTTGGCATTCTCTGGAAAACAAACTATTTGATCCATCAGTCCTCCTATGGAGAAATTAGACTAAGACTACTTCCAAAATAATTTTTATTTAATTTTAAGTGATAAAAAGAATTATTTTAGCCTTAGAAATTTGTTGATGTTGAGTTAAATAAATATTACTCTGGCATTATAAGTAATTATTATTATAAGTAATATATTAATAAACTCAGAAACATCTTTAAAGTGCATCTAGAGCCAAAAAGTCACTTAGGGAAAGAAGTGGACTAACATTTTCACTTTAACACAGGAAAAATAGTTTAAAATATTACTTCACAACTACTTTTGAAATTTCTAGAGGAAAATCACATTTAAAAATGGACAACAGAGACATGAGTTAAAGTTTTTTGTGTGTTTACCTTAAAAAGTGGGACTATAGAAGAGAGAAAAAATTACAATATTCCTTAAAAGAAGTAAAAATCCACTCTCTTCCTTTGATTTCACCCTGAGAAACCCTGTGAAATTATTTGGAAGTGATTTTTCAGTTGAGACTTGTTATACAAATTCCTTATAATGGTCAGCAGATTTCTTTTTCCTCTCTAGTTGGGGAAATTTTGTTTCATATGTTTTCTTATAGAAGTGAATTAAAATGCTAGAGTATTTTTATTTAACATACTTGCCATAAAAATATAAGAAAAATTTTGACCATCTAACACAGAACATCTACAAAGGAATATACTTACATCAAAAATATACAAAGATGCTACCCTCCAACACGAGGGAGAAATGATCCTATTTCCCATTTGATACCAGCTCTGTCTCTGGGGAAGGAAAGAGGATTATTAGGTTCATAGCTTAGCTCAGACTCCATAGAGTATAGTCCCATTTCCAAGTCCAGAATCTTCCTCATGCTCAAGTCCCAGGATTTCAGCTTCTTAGGGCTTCCATGGCAGTCTGACTAGCTATACTATTCCATCTTCAATTCTGGTTCTAAGATCATCATGGTCTGAACTCTGAGATCTGATGAGGATCACTTAAATATGGCACCTGAAACTGAGGACAAACAACACAAAGCAGAAACAAACATCCTCTGGCCCATTTCTTAAAATCAAAGTAAAAGAGAAGGAGCAAGAGAGGTTCAGTTCATGGTATCCTTGCTAGGAGCATCAGATAAAATTTGTAGAACTATACTGCATATTTGAAAGCATATAAGTACCAACAAAGATTTGGAATTTCCTTGAATTAATTTTTCTATCCCTGCAAGGAGATAGTAAATATATGAGTTATTCCTTGGTAGCACATATGTATTCAACCAGAAATTAAAACAACTATTATTATTAAAAGTATTGTGAGAAAAGTATTTTTCAGAATACAGATTCCCTGTCAAAATCTACTCTTACTTTGGGTGTGTTAACTACAAAAGATCTAGATTATTAAGGAGAATGGTGAAAATAAGTAGGAATGATAAGAGAATAGTACTTCCAAACCTCAAACTATATTATAAAGCAGTAGTTATCAAAACCATCTGGTACTGGTTGAAGAATAAAAAGATCAATGGAACATATTGGACAAGGGAGATTTAGAAATAATAGAAAATAATCGATTGCTTAATAAAGTGGAAAACATAAATTACCTAGGGAAAGACTCCCTGTTTGATTAAAAAAACTACAATGTAGTATGTGGCAGAAATTAGGCTTAGAGTAACATCTTACACCATACTCCACAATACAATTTTAATAGATAGCCTTAATTTTAAAGATTAAACTATTTTAAAAATTAGAAAAAAGGGGGCAGCTGGGTAGCTCAGTGGGTTGAGAGTCAGGCCTAGAGACAGGAGGTCCTAGATTCAAATCCGGCCTCAGACACTTCCCAGCTGTGTGACCCTGGGCAAGTCACTTGACCCCCATTGCCCACCCTTACCACACTTCCACCAAGGAGCCAATACACAGAAGTTAAGGGTTTAAAAAAAATTTTTTTTAAATTAGAAAAAAAGATGAAAAAACTAAGACTACATATAATCATGAAAAAAAGCTCTAACTTGCTCTTGATTAGAGAAATGCAAATTAAAACAACTTTGAGGTACCACCTCACAGCTATCAGACTGGCTAATATGACAGAAAAGGAAAACAACAAATGCTACAGAGAATGAGGGAAAATTAGAACACTAATTCACTGCTAGTGGAGTTGTGAACTGATCTATCTACCTGTGTACTGAAGAGTGATTTGGAGCTATGCCCAAAGGGCTTTAAAACTGTGCATACCCTTTGTCCAGCAATGCAACTGCTAAGTCTATATCCCAAAGAGCTTTTTAAAAATGGGAAATGAGCTGTTGGTACAATATTTATAATAGTTCTTTTTGTGGTGGCAAATGATTGGAAACTGAGGGGATGTCCATCAATTGCAGAATGGCTGAGCAAGTTGTGATATATGATTATAATGGAATTTTACTGTACCATAAGAAATGATGAGAAGGATGATATAAGAAAAACCTTGAAAGATCAACTAACACAACGTTAATTAAACACAACCAGGAGAACATTGTACATAGTTATAGCAATATTATATGATGAACATTTATGAATTACTTAGCTATTCTTAGCAATGCAATGATCCAAGAAAATCCTCAAAGACTAATGGAAAATGTGACTGCCTATCCAAAGAAAGAACTAATGGAGTTTGAATGCAGACTGAGACATACTACATTTCATTTTATTTCTTCACTTTTATTTTGTTTGAATTCTCTTTCACAAAATGACTAATATGGAAAGATGTTTTATACTATTACACATATAAAACCTATACGAAAATGCTTTCCATCTCAAGAAAGGGGAAAGAGAGGGAGAGAGTGTAAAAATTTGACTCAAACTTTAAAAAAGAAGGTTAAAAAATTTTTCCGTGTAATTGAGAAAAAAAGTAAAATTAGGGGGAAAATGGAAGAGAAACAAATCATATATCTCTCACAAATATGGGAAAACTTTAACCAAACAAGAAACAGAAGCAATTGCACACATACCCAAAAAATAGTCACAGGATATGAATAAACAGTTCCCAAAAGAACTACAAAATATTTACAACCACATTAAAAATGTTCCCAATCAAAAATAAGAGAAATGTAAATCAAAATAATTCTAAGGTTTTATTTCACACACTTCAAGTTAGTAAAAAATGACAATAGTTGGTTTTAGAAAGGTTTTAGGTTAGGAAAGACAAATGTACAAATACATCTTTGGTAGAGGTTACAGATTCAACCCTGGAGCTCCCTATTCATGTACATTTTTAAATTTCAGATTCAATGGAACTCAAAGTTGGTTGACTGGAAATCCAAGAAAACTATCCTAATAAAGCATTGATGTTTGGGTTTATACTGTATAGCTCAGGTTTTGGACTTAACCCGCTGATCTTTGTAAAGGAATGCAGAGTTTTGGTCCAGGAGAAGAATATAAATCCCAAAGCCTGTTGGTGTGAGACTCTCCTTATTGGTGGAGATCAATAGCCCACACCCTCATGAGGAGTAGAGCAATTTGACAAGAGGAGGGAGAAGAGAGTGTCAGGATCTTTGAGATTCTGCAGTATCTTCAGACTTTGGGCACTATATTTGTTTCCTACACTTCTGGTTTCTAACTTTGATAGAGAAGATGGACAATGCCAACTCTATTTCAGGTTGATGGAGGAAAAGACTGGAAAGTTTTCATAAGAGGATCTGGCAGTCTTCAACATGTCCTATTGTCAACTTGTGCACTAGCATCTTTGAGGAAATTTCCTTAGGATGAAATAGAAGATTCTCTCTGTCTCTGCCTCTCTCTTTTCTCTCATTCTGTTGAACCAAGTTGCCTTCCTCTCAGTGGGAGAACTCCTTCACTCAATATTGTTGGGTATATATTCTCAGACATATTTTACTCTGATTTCTGCTTTGCTCTTTTGCTATAGATTTCTTTGCAGTTTCCTATGTGTGTGTTCATTGTAGAACTGGTATTTGGTAGGAAAGGCATCAGATCTTGAATATGGAATGTGAAATACCATTCAGTGAAACAGTAGTCAAAAGTTAGTTTGAACCTGAAAATCACATCCCTTAGGCTAATAATATTTAAAAGATATTATATGGCATATAATATATAGTTATATTATAAATATTATTGTAAATAATAATATTTTTTAAATATTTGAAATATATCTCACCCTATGTACCAAGTAAGGTATAGGAGTAAGAATTTTTTTCTTGACTGTATATTTTTTAGAAGGGTTTTGTTTGTTTTTTATTCCAATGGAGGAGCTGAGAGGGAGATCAAATAAATTCTTGCTATTTAAAAAATAAATCAACATTTTGAAAATATTTAGTATCACCTCCTGAAATAAATCCCCAAATGACAACTCTTAGGAATATTATAGCCAAATTCAAGAGCTCTAAGGCCAAGGATAAAATATTACAAGCAGAGAGAAGGAAACAATTCAAATATCATGAAGCTTCCATCAGGATTACCCAGGATTTAGCAACTTCTTTATTAAAGTATTGGAAAACTTGGAATATGATACTGATAACTAGATTTTGGGGAGGCCCAAGTTTGCCCCAGTCCCCTGAGAATTCACCCAGAGGGAAGTCTCAGACTCACCTGTTTCAGACTGAATATTAGACCTTAAAGTATTTGATGATCCCAGCTTAGGTGGGGCTATTAGATCTAATTAAAAGCAAAGTATCCTTTTAGTCTTAGAAATTTCCCCCATTATATCAGAGATCTGTTCCCTAGAAGACCAATACCTGTACAGGAACCATCCTTTTAGTATCTATTGTTAGTAGAACACTCCCTGCTGCCATAGCTACAGAATATTCAGAGACATGAATTGGGAATATTGTAGCTTTTAGTATATTACTATTTATTTTAGTTATGGTAGTCTCTGGCTACCACCTCTTTCCCAAGCCTGCTTGAACTCTGTCAATGTAGGTTTGATGTCCTGAGTTCCC
>NC_058134.1:211787826-211896066 GCF_016433145.1 Gracilinanus agilis | reverse complement strand
TACATTTACATTTACATTATTATTTTAAATGAATAATTGTAGTTATAATTTAATATTGAATAATTTTTATTTTGTTGATAATTACTAAAATTAAATCTATTAAATTAATTAAATATATTAAAATTATTTAAATTTATATTATTTTAAGGTTTCCAAAGTATTTTTATTATTTTCTCATTTTATCTTAGCAACAACCCTGAAAGGTAGAGGTTAAGTAACTTTCCCAGAGTCATGTAGCTATATAGTAATATAGTAATAAAGCATAGCAATATCTTGTTTACAAGTCCAAAATTCTGTACAATGTGTTGTTACCCAGCTGCAGATGAAGTCCATGACAGTGTAAAGGAGTTACAGAAGCAGAATTCTCCCCAAACTCTCTCCTGCAGAGAAAATACTGGGTTTAGAGTAAGTGGAGCTTGTTTGAATAACTTTGGGCAAATCATTTAGCTTCTTCAGCTCTCAGTTACTCCTCTCTAAAATAAGAGGATTTGATTGTGTAAGGTGGAGTGGTTACTTGAATCAAACAATCAGCACACTCCTTTTAAAGTAACTAACAAGATGTACACCTTGATAAATGTATCAGGTACAATAAAATCTATTTAATTAATCAATTAATTAATCAACGGTACTAACTCTGGGTGAAAAACTTCATTAATCAAGTTAGGAAGGAGTAAAATGATTCCAACTCCTGGAAGAAATGAAATGGTTCTACACAGAAAATGCATTAGAACTTGCTAAAGAACCAGTTAGGCTTTGTGGATTTTGGAGCAAGCCAGTTTTGGAACCTGGGGAATGTTTACTAAAGGCTGGCCTAATGCTAATCACAGAGGCAAAATTATACTATGTCCTATTTAACTACTACAAAAACTCCCACCCCCACTTCCAAAAGTAGTTTTATTAAAGAAGATATAAGGGGGTGCAGCTGGGTAGCTCAGTGGAGTGAGAGTCAGGCCTAGAGACAGGAGGTCCTAGGTTCAAATCTGGCCTCAGACACTTCCCAGCTGTGTGACCCTGGGCAAGTCACTTGACCCCCATTGCCCACCCTTACCAATCTTCCATCTATAAGACAATACACCGAAGTACAAGGGTTTAAAAAAAAATTGGATAATAAATATGACTGATATTTAAAAAAAAAAAAGATATAAGGGTATAAATTCAGTTCCCACATTTCTGATTTATGTATATTGACTAGCAGACTATATTTCTCAATCCATGCAATTATACTTGATTAATTAAAAAGAGTACAAACAATACTCTCTAAGCAGATGACCTGTATAGGCTCTTTTCTTACTACACTAGACTGAGTTGCCTTTCTGCCCAGATGAATGTTGTGTGTCTCCCTGTTGGTGATCTTCTAATAAGTCTCCAAATCTCAATTATCCCATCAATTAACAGCCTTGTGGCCACACAGTCTTTAAGACTGCCTACATGTTATTTACTACTTCATGACACCTAGGTGCTTATTTTATGATTGAAAAACCACTAGAAAAACCACTTATTCAAGACAACTCAATCACAAAAGAGAGGTTTTAAAAATGGAATCAGGTGGATAAATTTTTGTATTAAGTGTTGTACCCAAATTTTAATACTTAACCCAGGTTCATGGCCGGAGGAAGAACCACACTGACAATGCAATATGCAAGAAGAGGCTCATTCTTTACTAGCAATAATAGCGAGGGTCGCTAGGCAGAGAGAAGTGCCTGAACGACCCCTTGGAATTCTCAGCCAAGAGAAATGTTTGGGGAAGGGGTTGGTACATACATAATTATCAAGGTGGTGTCAGGGACAGGTGGTCAGGAAGCATCTGGGGAGGGGGGTTTCAGGGTCAGGGGGCTGGAAGCATTTGGCAAACATACATTAAATAGGCAAATATTGTTAAGCAGGCAAACATAGACAAACATTCCTCAAGAAGGTTAATATCCATCAGATAAGAAAGCTTCAGTTTTAGGTTTATGATAGGGGGAGATAAGGAAGACTGTGCTGGGAAACCTTGGGGGCTGGGGGTAGCTTGCCCAGGCCAGAAATAGTTCAGTAGACTGCCAGACTGATTTTTAAATCCAACATAAGATAATAAAACCATGTTGTCATTCTTCCTAAATTGATAAACTATCTTATTAAGGTACTTCCTACAAAAGGGAAAAGCAACCAAAGTAATTTATAAAAGAATAAGATTAGGATCTTTGGGGAAAACTCGAAACGTCCATCACCTATCTTGGTGCTTTTGCAGTCTTTTTCATGTGCCTGCAATGTTCTCCCTTCTTATTTCTTCCTAATAATAAAATTAATAACAGTAATTGACATTAATATAGTACCAACCATATGATATGTACTATGCTAAGTGCTTACAAGAAATATCTCACTTGATCCTCACAACCACCCAGGGAGGTGGGTTCTGTTATTACCCCCTTTTTACAGATGAGAAAACGGAAACTAACAGTGGCTTGTTACTTTCTCAGGATCATACGATGGCTGTCTTCCAGGTTCAATCTAGCCTCGATCTCCTCCGTGACACTTTTCTTGGAACCCTCCTGCCCTAGTTTTTTCTATGTCTGCTCCAACACTGAAATTACTTCATGTTTGCTTCTGTGTGAGATTCTCCAGTTAGAATATAGTTCCCAATCATTGATGTCAGAAACATTTTGCCTTTCAATCCCCAGCACCTAGAAAATTCATAGCATAGAGTAGAAATGCCATAAATATTGTTTAAAAATTTTAATTGAATATATAAAACAAGGAAGTTAGATTAGTAAACAAAAAAAATTGTGAAGAGATATTGAACTCCAGTTCCCTATCCTTATACTAATATTGCTATTATAGGAAAATTTCTTTAAAATTTTTTGTATTACAGATTCCTTTAGCAGTCTGGTAAACCCTTATGGACCCCTTATGAGAATAATGTTGCTTTTTAAAATTGCAATTTATTTTAACTTTAAAATTTTATTTTTGAATTCTAAATTCTGTTCTTTCCTATTTCCCTCCCCTACTCACTGAGAAGGTAAGCAATATAATATTAATTACACTTGTGAAATCATGCAAAACTTTTCCTTATTAGGCTTCTCACAAAAAAAGGAAGAAAAATAAAATGAGAAAACTATACTTTAATTTGAACTCAAGAATACATCAGTTCATTCTCTGGAGGTAGATAGCATTTTTCATGAGTTCTTTGGAATTGTCTTGGATTAGTGTATTGATCAGAGTAACTAAGTCTTTCAGAGTTGGTCATCATTACAATATTGCTGTTATGGTATACAATGATCTCCTGGTTCTGCTCACTTCATGTTGTATCAGTTCTTATAGGTGTCCCATGATTTTCTGAAACCATCTGCCTCCTCATTTCTTATAGTACACTAGTCCTGAAGTCATTCTCCAGTTGATGAGCATCCCCTCCATTTCCAATTCTTTGTCACCATAAGAGAGCTGCTATAGATATTTTTTGCACAAGTAGATCCTTTCTTTGATCTCTTTAGGATACAGATCTAGTAGTGGTATTGCTGTGTCAAAGGACATGCCCGTTTTTTATGGCTCTTTGGCCAAAGTTCCAAAATGCTTTCCAGAATGGTTGGACCAATTCCCAACTCCATCAGCAGTGCAGTAATGTAACAATCTTACCTTATCCCTTCCTGAATCTCTCATTTCTGATAGGTATGAGGTAGTACCCTCAGAGTTGTTTTAATTTGCCTTTCTCTAATTAGTGGCAATTTAGAGAATTTTTTCATGACAATAAATAGTTTTGATTTCTTCTGAAAACTGCCTGTTCATATTCCTTTATACATTATCAGTTGGAGAATGGCTCTTATTTTTATAAATTTGATTTAGTTCTCTATTTTAGAAATGAGGCCTTTTTCAGGGAAACTTGATGTAAAAAATTATGACAAGATACCTTTCATCAAAATGTAGTTTCTCTAATCATATCTGCATCAACTCATGTGTTCAAGCAGATGTAGACTCGAAACGACCACACCAATGCAACTATCAATAATATGGAAATAGGTCCTGATCAATGGCACATGTTAAAACCAGTGGAAATGCATGTCTGCTATGGGGAGGTGAAGGGGGTGTTAAGGGGAAAGTAAGAATGTGAATCATGGAACCATGGAAAATTTTTCTAAAAAATATAAAAAATTTTTTTAAATGTAGTTTCTCTAATTATCCCTTTTAGATTTATTTTGGCTTTTGCTCTGAGACTTGATTGCTACCCTTATCTATTTTACTTTAGCTTAAGCATAATAGATTATTGTTCCAGCCCCTTATTTCAACTCTGGGTATGTTTTTTTTCTGTTTCAAGCGTGTTTCATGAAAACAACTTTTTGTTGGATTCTGGTTTCTAGTCAATTCTGCTATCCACTTCTGTTTTATGGGTGAACTCATCCCATTCACATTCAGACTTATGTGTACTATGTTTCCCTCCACCCTAATTTCTTCTCTTTATCTTTCTCTTCCTGTTTCTGTCTCTTTGTTGCTGTCTGCATTTCTCTTTTTATTTTCTCTGTCTCTCTCTCCCCATCCCTCCTCCAAGGTCTGTTTTGCTTCAATCCATGGCCTCTTTTGAATCCTTTTTTGATCCCCTTCCCATCATATTTCTTGGTTGGGTAAGATAAATTTCTATGCCTGAGTGTATGTGTGTGTGTGTGTGTATTCTTCCCCCCTTTAAACCAATTACACTTCCAATGAGGTTCAGGCATCACTATCCTACCCATTTTCCTATCCACTTTAAAGCTCTTCCTTACATACCTCTTTTATTGTGAGATCATTTTCCCCATTCTTCCTTTCACCTCCTCCCAGCACTTCCCTCTTTCTTATCACTTCATTTTTATTAGATCTTCCCATAATATTCAACTCATATCCATGCCCTCCTTCTTTGTAGACTACATTCAACTGTCCTAATAATGAAAAAGTTCTTAAGAATTACATATATCATCTTCTCATATAGGTATTTAAACAGCTTAACATTACTGAGTGCCTTATGTTTTCTCTTTTATATTTACCTTTTTATGCTTCTCATGAGCCTTGTGTTTGAATATCAAATTTCTATTCAGCTCTAGTCTTTCCATCAGGAATGCTTAAAAGTTTTTTATTTCATCAAATATACATTTTCCTCCTTAACTTTTACTGGATATGTTACTCTAGGTTGTAAAGTTCCTTTGCTTTACAGAACATCATATTCCAAGACTTCCATTCCTTTAATATGGGAAACTGCTAAATCTTATGTGATCCTGACTGTGGCTCTACAATATTTAAATTGTATTGCAATATTTTCTCCTTGACATGGGAACTCTGGAATTTGTCTATAATATTCCTGGGAGTTTTCATTTTGGAATCTCTTTCAGGAGGTGATTGGTAGATTCTTTCCATTTCTATTTTACCTTCTAGTTCTAGTTATCAAGCAGTTTTTCTTGATAATTTTTTGAAAGCTGATGTTTTAGGGGGTTTTTTGATCACCACTTTCAAGCAGTATAATCTCCTTGCTCTGTTTTCCAAGTCAGTTGTTTTCCTGATAAGATATTTCACAATTTCTTCTATTTTTTTTCATTCTTTTGACTTTTTAAAATTTGTTTTTTGATGTCCCATAGAGTCATTAGCAATTATTTTTTTCAGCGAGTTTTATAACTCTTTTTCCATTTGGCCAATTATTCTTTTAAAAGAATTCTTTTCTTTAGTGAATTTATGTATCTTGTTTACCATTAGGTCAATTTTTTTTTTAGATTTTTTAGATTATTTTCTTCAGGATTTTTTGTGCCTCTTTTACCAACCTGTTAATTCTCTTTTCATAATTTTCTTTCATCACTATCATTTCTTTTTCCAATATTTCCTCTACCACTCATCTCTTTCTTTAATTCTTCCAGGAATCCTTATTTGACCTGTCCAATTAGCATTTTTCTTTGAGGCTTTGGTTATAGCTGTTTTTGCATCGTTGTCTTCTTTTGAATTTGTCTTGGTCTTCCCTGCCACCTTTGTAATTTTCTACAGTCATGTTCTTTTTTTGTTGTTTGCTTATTTCCCCAAGCTATTTCTTGACTTTGCACTTTATTTTAAGTTGGGCTCTGATCACCTTGATGTGGGAGGGCACTATTCAGACTCTTTCATGCCACTATTTTCAGAGCTAAGTTCTACCTGCAAGTTTTTGATGCTTTTGGAGTGATGTGATTCAAAGAAAGTCATGGTCATTACTCTTTGGTAGGCTATCTGGTCTTTATGCAGGAATGGTCCCTGTTCCCCTGCAACCAAAACTCTAGTGCTCCTCTTGGCCCTGGAACTGTGACCCCAATCCCCTGTTCTCCATTAGCTAGAAACCCTAGTTCTCCTCTCCACCTTGGAACTGCAACCAGGGCCCCCGAGCCCTTGTGAGGGACCATAAACACTTCTTTCCATCCTAGAACTGTAAACCAAAAATCAGAATCAATACTAAATATTAGTTCCAAGGCAGAAGAGTGGGAAGGACTAGGCAATGGGAGTTAAGTGACTTGCTCAGCATCACCCAGCTAGAAAGTGTCTGAGGCCACATTTGAAGGCAATACTTCTTATCTCTAGGCCTGGCTTTCAATCTACTGAGCCAGCTAGTTGCCCTCTAGATCATTTCAATATTGCTTTTACTGTGTACAATGATCTTTTGGTTCATCTCAGTTCATCGTCATCAGCTCATATAGGTCTTCCCATGTTTTTCTGAAACCATCCCTTTCATCATTTCTTATAGCACAATAGTGCTCCATCACAATTATATACTGCAACCTGTTCAGTCAATCTCCAGGTGATGGTCATCTCCTTCACTTCTAATTCTTTGCTACCACAAAAAGAGTTGTCAAAAATATTTTTGTACATGGAGGTCCTTTTCTTTTTAATTTGTTCTCTTTGATATGCAGGCCTAGGAGAATTTCATATCTCTTGGAAGTTAATGCTTGATTATAGTTTTGTTATGTTCACTTTTGATTTTTGTGTGTGTAGTTATTTCTTTTAAAATGTAAGCTAGGGGGCAGCTGGGTAGCTCAGTGGATTGAGAGTCAGGCCTAGAGACAGGAGGTCCTAGGTTCAAAGCTGGCCTCAGACACTTCCCAGCTGTGTGACCCTGGGCAAGTCACTTGACCCCCATTGCCCACCCTTACCAATCTTCCACCTATGAGCCAATACACCGAAGTACAAGGGTTTAAAAAAAAAACTATACAAAAAAAAAAATGTAAGCTGTCGGGGGCAGCTGGGTAGCCCCGTGGATTGAGAGCCAGGCCTAGAGACAGGAGGTGCTAGGTTCAAATCTGACCTCAGACACTTTCCAGCTGTGTGACCCTGGGAAAGTCACTTGACCCCCATTGCCTACCCTTATCACTCTTCCACCTATAAGTCAATACACAGAAGTTAAGGGTTTAAAATTAAATAAATAAATAAATAAAATAAAATAAAATGTAAGCTGTCATCACTGTATAATGTTTTCTAATCTTAGCTTGATTCATTCTACTTTAGTTCATGAAGTTTTTCCTATGCTTCTCTGTATTCATCATATTTCTTATAGCATAGTAATATTCCTCGACATTCGTGTACCATAACTTGTTAGCCGTTCCCCCAAGTATTTATTGCCAATTCTTTACTATCACAAAAAGTACTACTACAAATATTTAGACATATATGGAAACTTTCTTTTTATCAGTGGCTTCCATGGGACATAAGTCCAGTCATGGAGTTTCTGGCTCAAAGTATAGGGACATTTTAATCATTTTATGTGCATAATTACATAATTGCAGATTGCTTTCCAAATGGGAAATACCTTTCCACTGCTTCACGAAAAACATATGTGTGCCTATTATGTCACACTCCCTCAGACACTGACTATTGTATACTTTGGTCATATTTGTCAATTTATAGTATATGAAGCTAAAGCTCAGCATTGTTTGAATTTTTTTATTATTATTAGTGATTTGGAATATTCTTTCCAGCTAGATGTTGGGCTCTTTCTCTCAGATTTAGTTGAGCATCACATATCCCTTCACACAGTGTTCTACCCCATTCCTTCTTATCCTCAGTTCTCTGACCCAGAGTTACTTTGTGTTGCTATGCAATGGAAACCTGGGCAAAGTTCTGCTTTCTGTAGTTTGGGTCTCTTCATCAACTTAATAAGGGTCAAGTTTTCCCTCCTCCACCTCAGATGTTCTACCTAATCCTTGTATAGTTGGGAACTCTTGAACCCCTAAAAACCAAAATTCCTTTCTGTATTACTCACAATGCTTTTCCCTTTGTGTACATTTGCATCTTCATGTATAGGTTTATAAGTTCTGAAATTCTATCTTTCTCTTCTTTCCCAAGCGGGATGGGTTTAGGTAGTTCTTTTACTTTAATTATTATTAATGAAACTTTAAAAAATATAATACATTACTTATTGGATATAAATTTTAATTTCCACATTCCCTCCCCCCCATCCCTTTTTTTTCCAATCAAAGCCTCACTTCTGTTTCCTTTAGGAATACTTTGTCCTCCCTGACAACCCGGAATGTTCAAGACCTTTCACCTCCATAAGAGAGATTGGCTTATACTTGGGACACATGCAGCATTCACTTAGCTATAGAAAAAACATGAACAGTGCGCATGATGATTATAATAGATTTAAATTGGGAATCAGTGCTAAGAATTGAGTAATAATTGGTGGAGCTATAAATATCAAAGCCATCAATCCACCTTCCTATTGAAACCAACAAGTTGCTTCAGAAACTTTAAGTTTACTCTCATACCAATCAGAATTTACTAGTGTTTACTTTATATGTGTTGGGCCCTGTGCTAAGCTCTGGTTGCTTTTTTAAGACAAAAATAATAGTTTTAAAGATAAATGGAAACAGAAGCAACTAGATGATAATGAGATAATATTTGTAAAAGACTTAGCACAATGCCTAGCACAAGGTAAGTGATTAATAAATTCTTATTCCCTCCCTCCCATTTTATACTTACAACACAGTAGATATTCTTTTCCCCATCATTCCCATTATTATTATTACATTATTATCCCCATTTTATAGATGAGGGAAGTGAGGCAGAGAAAGGGTAAATGACTTTCCCAGGAGTCACAGAACTAGTGTTTGAGGCAAGAATTTAATTAAAGTCATCTTGACCTAGCTATCTAGTTCTTTGGCTCCATTTCCTTTTCCTAATCCTTGGTTTCTGGAATTTAATCTTCTCCATATTAGTTTGGTTTTTTTCTTTTGAGTGTAAACATCAGTTGTAGCATTGGATAGTTCTTTTCCCCTAGTTGTGTCCTTTATCTTTCCATGTGGAATTGTTTTGTCCATGATTCCATCTCTCAACAGGTTTTCTATGGATTCCTGACTTTAAATTTCGGTCACTGAAATTTTTTTATTTGTTTCTGTGGCCTCAGAAAGTATTACCAAGGAATTTAAATTTGAGTTTTTCTATAGTAGGCTATCCTGTATTTGCTCCAAATTGCCTTCACTTTTTAAACAATTTCCCATAAGCAATTGTTTATCCATTGATATGATAATATAACAATCCTAAGAAGACTTCTAAGTTCAGCCTATATATTTCAACAATAAGATTTCTATACTGGGTCCGATCCACAGATAAATTTATTCTTTCTGACTTAATAATAATTCTCTTAATATCTTGCTTATTAGCTCCCCTTGTTCATTGTAACATCTCTTCCATTGTCCCATTTCTCATGGAAGCAGGGACTTTAGATCCCAGGTAATATCTACTACTTTCTTGTAGGAATTGCTTTCCACTCCCCCACCTTTTTCACCTATCTTTTTAATATTCTTATAAGGTCCTCCTTTTTGCCTCAGAATTTAGTCCTAATTTTATAAAACCTGTATGGATTTCAAATTCATAACATAACAATACATTTCAAGTAGATCATCTTCCACAAGAAATTTTTCCTGACTATAAAGCCAATAATGCTAAATCAATACCAAGTAGGCAATATTAAATCATAATGAAGTAATCCTAATAACAAACAATTCACAGCAAATAAAATGATAAATCAACTAGGCAAATTGATGGATTCTATTTAACATGCACAAGATCTTAGGAAAACATTGACTATAATTATATTCCTATATAAGTGTAACCTTGGATTATGTCTATGATCCAATGTAATAGGACCTGGCTTTGTAGTGATTTTGCACTTATGATATAAACTCATTATGTCCCCATTCTAGAGAGGAACTTTCTAATGATACACTGGAGTTTTAATTTTCAGCCTTGTACTTTCTCAGGCCCTTCCCTCCTGAGTGGCTTCCATTGTTCTCCCATATCTTCATACTGCAAACCAAGGAACCTAGACAACTTAAAGACAACATCAGAAACAGGAAATCATAAAATAAATATTAAAAACCAGACAAATTTAGTTTTCTAACAAAAAATTTTAGACAATTTAGACAAGCAAGGCAGAGATAGATACTCTTCTTTTATCCTATCAATTTTTTTCCTCAGCATTCCTGCTATTGGAATGAGTGCCCTATAAAAGTCACTCACCTCTCTACTTGTTCATGCAGAGTTCACTTCTTAGGCCTCAAAAAAAAAAGGAAAGGAAAGGAAAAGAAGAGAAGAGAAGAGAAGAGAAGAGAAGAGAAGAGAAGAGAAGAGAAGAGAAGAGAACAAGATGAGAAGAGGACAAGAAGAGAAGAGGACAAGAAGAGAAGAGAGAAGAGAAGAGAAGAGAAGAGAAAAGAAAAGAAAAGAAAAGAAAAGAAAAGAAAAGAAAAGAAAAGAAAAGAAAAGAAAAGAAAAGAAAAGAAAAATCAAGGAAGAAAGCCTCTAAGACTTGTACTATGGTTATCATAAACCCTTTCTCTCTCTTTCTTTTCTCATGTCTCTGTCCATGGAACTCTCTCCTTCCTGCCCCCATGTTCATCATCACCATATTTGAGGAATGATTTCAAGCTAGTTTCCTCTTTTCACAAACTGGGAAGAACTATAAATCCTAGAAGACTTTGAGGGCAGCCTCCTCCTTTCCCTGGGTATTCATATTTGTTATTAGTGAAGAACTCCCTGCCTCTTCCCTACTTTCTAGCATTATTTTCCTCTCTTCTTTTTCTATTTGTTGACATGTAACTGAGTAATAATGTAGAACATATCAAAATCAACTATACATGTACCTCATCTCATCAACACATGCATAACAATAAAAAAGTATCACTAAATTATGTGCCCTGCATTATCATATTTCTAATGAATGTGGAAGATTGGGCATGAGAGAGGGGACCACCAATAGGAAAGACTAAAGTAAAACATGAAGCTAGATAAAAAAAAAATTTAGAACAAAATTTAAAGCATTAGCATCATAGGAAAACCAAGATTTTTTTTTTCATGATAAAAATAGAAAATGGAATTATTTCTATGACAAACATTCAGAATTAGAAAAAAATGGGTGAAAGTAAAAATTTCAAAGTAAGAATGTCAAAAAAAGGAAAAGAAGGAACCTAGAAAAGAAAATACAGACTCATTGAATTAAAATTCTTTGCAGTCTAAGAAGGGTGAAAAAAAGGAATTTTTTTTTTTTTCAGAGTGAGGGAGTCCTGACATAAAGCACTGCATAAGCCTACTTAAAGACAAGTAAATGGAAGCAAAAGAAAAAGAAATTAAAAGGCCCAGAATTGTAACTCTTATATTTAACCCTCAAACTAGGCTAGGTTCTCAAGCCTAAAGAGCTGACAGCTTCAGGCACTGAAAGATTCAGGGTCTTAACAGAATTGCTATGTTGCTATGATAATCATACACATAATCCCTTTCTCTCCCACCCCACAGTCATGCCAAAAATAGGGTAGATAAACAAGTTGTAATCTAAGTAAAAAACAAAATAATGGAGGTTAGGTGAGGGGTAGTATTAGCAGTGGGGAACTCCTCTTCCAGTAAGATTCTTGAGAGGAGGTCATCAGCTGAACTACATCACCTTTCAAAGTCAACCTCCCCATCTCCTCAATTGTCCATAAGTAGCTAATCCCCTTCATTAAGTTTTTATGGAATATTTTCACTGAATCAAAGAATTTTTAGATTTAGAAAAGACCTCAGTTGCTGTCCAAGCCAACTCTACCCAAAAAAGAATCCCCACCACAAGATATCTAATTAGTCATAGTCAATGTTTATAGGCCATAAATGAGAGAGAAAACATTACTTTCCAAGGCAGACCATTCCACTTATGGAAGGTTCCACTTGCAAAGAACTTGTTCCTAACATCAAGTTTAAATTTTCGACTTTGTACCTTCTACCTGTTATTTCTTATTCTTCCCTCTGGGTCCATTTCCTCTTTAATTATCAGAAGATATTTATCATGTGCCCTTTGAAGCTTCTCTCCAAACTAAACATCTTTATTTCATTATCTCAATCGCAAGTTTTTCAATCTCTAAGAAGTACCAAGATAAACTTTGAAACCTCTTGGAACGTTTGAGCTTTCATTATTCAGAGGCTTCAAAATTTATTTTCCATAATTTATCAAATGATTAGTATATTAAGTCACACATGCACCTTTCAATGTTCTAAGAATGGGATAAGGGAGCTATTGTGTACTAGCACTGAACTGGCCATTTTGGCATGATTTTGTATTACATTTATCACATTGCCATGTATTATTATTTATGGAAGTCTTGAATAGACATCATCTCTAGACACCCACTAGTAAACCTTAAAATTTGAACATCTGCACTGTCAACTACAACCCCAGATATGACAATTTAAAAAATCAGAATGACTTCTCCTCACCTTCTTTCTTCAGTATGAGCTGATACATGCTTAATTAAATTTATAATTAATTTATTCAGAACTTAATTGGGAAGATTAATCTACTATTTTACTTTAAATAATTTAGTGCATGAAATGTTTTAGTTCTGTACCAAAACTCCCTTTCATTGTTTGTGGATAATTAAGAATTTTTTATTTTTCATTCATCAGCAAATATTATTAGGTTTCTACCATGTTAGGAGCCAGTTGTGATACTGTTGGACCAAATTTTCTGGCCCAGATTCAGTCGTGACCAGAGGAATCACACTGACAATGCAATGCACAAGAAGAGGATCATTTATTGACTAGCGATAATGCTAGGGCCAGTAGGCAGAGAGGCTTGCTTGACTGACCCTTTGGTCTTCTTAGCCAAGGGTTTTTATAGGATTTCTGGAGAAGGGGGTCTGGGAACGTATGTCATCAAGGGGGTGTTAGTGTCAGGGGTCAGGAAGCATCTGACAACCATCCATCAAGGGGGTTTCAGGGTCAGGGGTCAGGAAGCATCTGGCAAACATCCATCAAGGGGGGAGATAAGGAAGACAGTTATGTGCTGGGAACTACTTGGAGCTGGAGGTTAATTTTAGGCCTATCATAGGGGGAAGATAAGGAAGACAAGTTGTATGTGCTGGGAAACATTTTGGGGCCAGAGGTTAATTTTAGGCCCATCAATACAAAAATAAATGATACAATCATTTCACTAAAAGGACACATAATCAAATAGAAGTGAAGGCATTGAGGCAGTGTGCCGGAAGCCATTGAGGCTGTGAGGAAGCCATCGAGGCTGTGAGGTTAGCATAGCTACTCACAAGCTCTGACAATCCAGCACAGCAGGTTGTCAGGAGGATGGAGATTCTACACTCAGTTTACCCTATATGATTCTTTTTACAGTGACATTCACTTGCATTGAAATTATTGTAATCAATATCCTTATCCAGGTCAAAGGAGACACAGAAAAACAATACAGGTTCATGGCAAGAACAATCACAGCCAAAGACTACCCACTATCCAAAAATAAACCCCTGTACAACCCCTTAGAGTATAGAAATTTCCCCTAGAATCAGCCCAGCAGAAAACCAGCAGTTAGTGAGTTAATGCAAGTTTCTAAAGTTCCCAGCAAGAAAATACCTGGCCTGAGTTTGTTTCCAAACTCCTACAGACCATAGAAACAGTGAATCACAAAGAAATTAAGGCAATGACAAATTAGCACAGAATCACCCTACCAGAACTGTATTCTTAGAGATCCTATAACAGAAAAAACACCATGGGAACAAAACATTGGACCAGACTGATATTATTGTATCTTATCGGATGTAATCAACTACCATAACTATCTCCTTGATTTATGATGGGAATGAATAGTATAACATAACTATATACATAATATAATAAGTTAAAATATAATTAACTATTATGTTTAGCTAGGAACTGATGTACTTGTACCTTAAGCATGGCTGAAAAGAATAAGTTCAAACTAAGCCACCCCGTAATGAATAATTTTTGACAAGCTTGCTTCTTTGTTTAACCACAGTAAGATAATTAGTAAATGTCAATCTTGTGATGTTTCAAAAGTTAATATATGATTTTGAATGTATGGGAAGAAAAAAACCTGTATGAGATCATAAAGAAAAGAGGGTATAAAAATTAAAATCAGCAGATGACACTTCAGATCAGCCACTGCAAACCTACTCGGTCTCTGGCTCTTCTCACTCCATTTTCGCTCAATTGTCCCGCCCCCAAGGGGAACTGGACTGCTGGTAACCCCCCAGCAGCAGTGGGTTATGTTGGAATAAGAACTGGATTAGCCAGTGAAGACAGTGTGTTCAATTTCTGCTTCTTTTACAAATAAGCTATGGCACCTTTGACAAGTCACTTTCCCTTTTGGGTCCCATTTTCCCTTGTAAAATAAGGAACTTCAATACATTTAAAAATGTTTGTTTTATATGGAATTAGGTCTTGATCAATGATGCATGTAAAACCCAGTCGAATTGTGCATCTGCTAAGTGGAGGAAGAAGGAAAGAACACGAAATATGTAACTATGGGAAAATATTCAAAATAAAAATAAAAAATATTTATTTTATTGATATTTTCTGTTTTTATATCACCTTTAATCCTTCATCTGTTTATCTTTTCCCAGAAGGCCATTCCTTATAACAAAAAGAGTAAAATAAAAACTCAACAAAACTAACTCACATAGCAATCAAGTATGATTCTGCATATCATATCAGTCCAAATAATTAATCAATCAATAAATATTTATTAAGTGCTTATGTATTAGGCAATGTGCTAAGCACTAGAAATAAAAAAAAAAAGGCAAAAGACAGTCCCTGACTTATGATCTAATGGTGGAGACATCATGCAAGCAAGTAAACACAAAGCCAACTATATACAAAATAAAAAGAAAATTAACAGAAGGGAGGCCCTGGAATTAAAAGGGGTTCAGGAAGGCTTCCTGTAGGTGTGATTTTATTTGAAATTTAAAGGGAGTCAGGTATTACAATATTGAGAGTGGAGGAGACATGGAAGGCAGCCAAGGAAAATCTGTGGATCCAAGAAATATAATGTCTATTTTGTGGAATAGCCAGGAGATCAGTGTCACTAGACTGAAGAATAACTTATGGAGAATAAAATGGAAGGGAGAAAAAGGTGAGAAGGGAGTAGCTTATGAAGGGTTTCAAATGACAAAAAGATTCTAGATTTGATCCTGGAGGCAATAGAAAGCCCCTGGAATTTATTGAGTAGATGGGTAACATGCATGGAATTGTGGTTTAGAAAAATCATTTTGGTGAATGAAGAATATGGGTTGGAGTGGGGAATCCAGAATGACTTCTAGATTATGGACCTGAGGGACGAGGGACATGTTTTTTTGTCCTTTACCATAATAGGGAAGGGAGGAGGGAAGGAAGCAATAAGAGAAAAAAGAACTTGGAAATATTGAGTTTTAGAAGTCTATTGGACAATCCAGTTTGAGATATATGAAAGGAGATTGGAGATTGGAAGTCAATGGAAAGGTTGGGGCAAGATAGTTAGATTTGAGAGTCCTCAGCAGAGTAATGGTAATTAAATCCATGGGAGCTGCAGAGATCTCTAAGTGAAGCATTATAGAGAGGGAGAAGAGACAAAGACTCAAGACAGAACCCTGATGAGACACCTATAGAAAGAGGGCATGATCTGGAAGAGGATTCAGCAAAGGAGACAGAGAAGAAAAGGTCAGGAGTGGAGTTGGAAAACGAGGATTAAGAGGCGTCCCAAAAACCTAAAGAGAAGAGGTTATTAGGGAAGAGTGATCCACAGATGCAGATGCAGAGTTCAAGGAGAATGAAGTTTGAGGAAAAACCATTGGATCTGGCAACTAAAGAGATCATTTGTAACTTTGGAAAGAACAATTTTCATAGATTTATAAGATTGAAAATCAGATTAAAAAGGGGTTAAGAAGAGTGAAAGGAAAGAAAGCAAGTGAATGTATTTATTGGAGATGGTCTTTTGGAAAAGGAGGAAGGAGAGAAAGAGAGAGACAGACAGACAGACAGACAGACAGAGAGCAGGCCTGGAGACAGGAGGATCAGGATTTAAATCTGGTTTCAGGCATTTCCTACCTGAGTGACCCTGGACAAGTCACTTAACTCCAATTGCCTAGCCCTTTCTGCTCTTATGCCTTGGAACTGATACTTCCAAGACTGAAGGTAAAGGGTTTTTGTTGTTGTTTTAATGTGAGAGTGATGTCAGAGAGGGCAATCTGTTGGAAGAAACTGAATGGAATGGGATTGGTTGAACTAATAGAGGGGTTAACCTTGATAAGGACTAAGACTACTTCATTCTGACAAGAGTTCTTTTATTCAATTTTTCATTATTCAAATTTTAATTTATTGTCGACGTGAAATCTAGAGACTCCAAACTTGTGGCTTAGTGAGATCTGATGAACCCCAAGTTTTAGAAATAGCTTGTAGGCTGGAGACCCCCAAAGCTTGTGCTTCCCCGTTCCCTGAATCCACCCTGAAGGGAATCTCAGGCTAGCTGTTGCAGACTGAATAATGAACCCCAGGGTAAAGCTAAATACCCTTTTGTCTTAAGTAATCTTCCCCATTGTATCAAAGACCCCCTTCCCAGGAAGATACACCTGGGCTGGGACCATCCTTTAGTATCCATTGTGTAAACAGCCCCTTCCCTTACATCCTAGCCTCTGGCTAGGATTCCTTTCCCAAGCCTGATTGTAAATCCCACCCTTACCAGTATAATGCCAATCATCTCTCCCAGCCCCTGGATCTTCCCAAATGGCATATAAATTCCCCAATTTCCTTTGTTCCTTGGAGTAGGTGTCACTCCCAGGGGGTCTGGGGGGAAGCAGTGTTCAATCCTGGACTCTGAACAAGGCGCAGCTCTGCATAAGAGGCCAAGTAGCCCTGTTCCCCCTTTCCCTTGATTAAAGAGTGGTTATGACTATTTAATAGTTATGTGTATTTTTATAAGTTAACATTATTATAAAGTATGAAATTTTAAAAATAGGTTTTTCTGTTGTCGACATGGAATCTAGAGTTCCCAAACTTGTAGCTTAGTGAGGTATGATGAACCCCAAGTTTAGAAATAGTTTGTAGGTTGGAGACCCCCAAAGCTTGCGCTTGTTCCCTGTTCCCGTGGGAATCCACCCTGAAGGGAATCTCAGGCTAGCACTTAGGCAGACTGAATAATGGACCCTAGGATAAATGCTAAATACCCTTTTGTCTTAGTTTTCCCCATTGTATCAGAGACCCTGCCCAGGAACACACACACCTGGGCAGGGAGCATCCTCTAGTATCCTTTGTGTAAGCAGCCCCTTCCCCCTACACCCTAGCCTCTAGCTATGATCCCTTTCTCTAGCTTGATTGCATCCTGTCAGTACAAAGTCAATCTCTCCCAGCCCCTAGATCTTCCCAAATGGTATATAAGTTCCCCAATTTCCTTTTGTTCCTGGGAGTCATCTAGCACGGTGGCACTCCCAAGGGGATCAGAGTGAAGCAGCGTCCATTTAGACTCTGCACAAGGCGCAGCTCTGCATAAGAGGCCAAGTAGCCCTCATCCCCCTTTCCCTCGATTAAAGAGTGGTTTTATGACTATTTAATAGTTCTGCGTTTTTTCTAAGTTAACACTGTAATTAACCCAAAAATGCATTTCTGATTAAAGTATACTATAAATAGTAAAGAAAGCACAATTTTTAAAATTTTTCAATTATTGAATATGGCATCTGAAGGTTAGCCCATTTTGACAACATAAAGAAAACCTTTTTGTTTAAAATATTTTAGCAATGTTGACCACCTATCTTCCCATTCTTTAAATCTTCATACATTATGTGAGTATGTGATTTGGGATTTAGGCTTTAAAAAATCACTCTATAGCAAAAAATATGGAAACAGGTATTGTTAACTTGGGAAAAACACAGAACCACTAAAGTAGTCAGAAAACCCAAGTCTTTAATCAGGAAAGAGATAGTGTTCAATGTCTGGCCGTCACACAGTCAAACGCCTAAAAACCATACAAAGCCCGGGGCTCTGGCACTCTGGCAACAGTATCTCTGAGAGGATCATGGCGCTAGATGGTCCTCCAAAGAACAACAGACCTTAGCACTTGTATACCTTTTGGGGAATAAGGACCGGGAAGTATGATTGATTGGCATAACCATGGCTACTAGGAAATGAGAAGTCCATACTCCATGGACAGGATCCTAAACAGGCTTGGGGAAAGAAACCATGACCAGAGGCTGGGCTATTTGGGACATGGTCTACTTACAATAGATACTAAAAGGATGGTTCCTGCACCAGAGATGGTCTTCTTGGAACCCATCTGATTGGGTCAACTTCCCAGACTAAAAGGGTACTTGGCTTTTGCTTAGATCCACTAGCCCCACCTAAACTGGGATTATCAAGTACTTTAAGGTCTATTGTTCAATTGCAAACTGGTGGGTCTCCCTCAGGGTGAATTCTCTGGGGGCAGGGGCAGGATTGGGGTCTCCAGATTTCAAATTGACCATATCAAGTGATAACATTTGTACAACCAGTGGAATTGCTGGTTGGCTCCGGGAGTGGGGGAGGGAAGAGAGGACAGAAAAAGAAAATGAATCATGGAAATCATGGGAAAATGTTTAAAAATTAAAATTAATAAAATTAAAATCAAATCTTCATACATATGCTGGCTGGGGCAGAGAGTTTTATGAGCATAGGGACAATTTTGTATGCTCATATTCTTACACAATGAACCATGTGTAGTTGGATGACCTGGGGCATTATCTAAAATCCGAAATGTTTTAAACATGATATTGTGCTTACAATATTTTTGGTCTCAACCAAATGATCTGTTTTCAAAAATAGTTTTAGTAACTCACAATTTCTTATTTGATCACCATAGAGCTTGAAGCAATCCATGGTGGTGTATCCTCTCAGAGATTTAGAATTTGAAAGCCAAAAACAAGCATTTGTTTTCATTTAAATTTAATTTAAAAGCCCCTTCTGTTAGTGCCGAAGGTAATCCCCCTAATAAAACTGTAAGGAAATCTCTTACACTTTAAATCCAGGTTGAGTTTTTTCTTGCTTTTCTAAACTCTAAATGTAAGCTCTGAAACCTTTTTCAGAATAAGCCTGCTTCATTCACATTAAAAATCTGTTGATCAGTGTCCATTTTCTTCTATTATTTTCTTCAAACCTTGAGAACATTTAACTGCTGTTATTTTGCCACTACAAAGAATTGTAAATATTTTTCAGTCTGGATATTTTTCCTCTTTCTTTGATCTCTTCTGTAACTAGATCTAGAAGTGTTAGAACCAGGTCAAAGGTTATGCAGTTTAATAGCTTTGGGCATAGTTCTAAATCATTTTCCAAAATGAATGAACCAGTTCACAGTTCTACCAACCGGTAATTAATGTAGCTGTTTCCCTACAGACCCTCTAGCATTTGTCACTTCTTCTTTTGCCAGTTTAGTCAATTCTGATGGGTATGAAGTGGAAACTCAGAGTTGTTTTAATTTGTATTTTTCTAATAATTAGTGATTTAGGACATTTCATATGGCTATTGAATTTATGTTTAAGTCTATGTTTAGAGTTCTTCCTCCAAAAACTACCAATTCATATCCTTTGACCGTTTATTACTTGTGGAATAGCTCTTATTCTTATAAATTTGACCCAGGCTCCCATATATTTCTTAAGACCTTTATTAGCATAACTTATTCTAAACATTTTACCCATTTTTCTGCTTTTCTTCTCATTTTAACTGCATTGGTTTTGTACACTTTTTTTTTTTTCTGTATAGTGGCTGATAGGTGGAAGAGTGGTATGGGTGGACAATGGGGGTCAAGTGACTTGCCCACGGTCATACAGCTGGGAAGTGTCTGAGGCCAGATTTGAACCTAGGACCTCCCATCTCTAGGCCTGACTCTCAATCCACTGAGCTACCCAGCTGCCCCCAGTTTTGTACACTTTTTAATTTTATGGAATCACAATTGTCCATTTTACCTCCTGTGATCTCTGTCTCTTATTTGGTCATGACCTCTTCCTCCATCCATACATTTGATGGGCAATATTTTCTTTGCTCCTTTAATTTGTTTGTGATGTTATTCTTTATGTCTAAATCATATATTTATTTGAAGTTTAATTAGTATGTGGACAGGAAACTTACTTTCAGACTACCTTCCAATTTTCTGAAAAGCCTTAGTCTAATAACAGTTCTTTCTCTAATATCTTGAATCTTTGGGTTTATTAAATATTGGAACGCTGATAATTTATTTCTGCACATTGCATACCTAATCTGTTTCACTGATCAACCTTTCTATTTCTTACTGTCAACATGGAATCTAGAAGCCCCCAAACTTGGGGTTCATCAGATCTTACTAGGCTTTAAGTTTGGGACCTTCTAGATTCCATGTGTGTTGAAATTATCCACAACCAAATTGTTTTAATGATTACCGTTTCTAGTGTATTTTGAGATCTGGTTCTCCTAGGCCCACTTTCTTCTCATCTTTTTTTATTAATCCCTCTAACATTCTTTTATTCTTCCAAATGAATTTTGCTATTATTTTTTCTAATTCTTGAAAGTAATCTTTTGGTAGCTTGATAAAATACTGAATAAGAAAATTAATTTAGGTCATAATATAATTTTTATTGTTTTGCCTCGACCTATCAAAGAACAATTACTATCTCTCCAATTATTTAAATTTATTTAAAATTTAAATGTAAACTGATTTTTGTTTGTGTAAAGAATGTTTTGTAATTGTGTCCATATAATTCCTATGTCTTAGCATGTGACTCCCAAATATTTTATACCTTCTTTAGTTATTTTAAATGGAACTTCTACTGTATCTTTTTTGGTTATATATATACATATATATGTACATATATAAATGATTTATATGGGTTTATTTTGTATCCTGCAAAGTTGGTGAAGTTTTAATCGTTTCAATTTTTTTTTGTCAGCTCTCTAGATTTCTCTCAATAAACCTTCATGCTGCCTGCAAAAAGTCACAATTTTGTTTCTTTTTACCTATGTTTATTACTTCAATCTCTATTTTCTATAGCTAGCATTTCTACTACTATATTGACTTAAATTGAATTTTAAAGGTACCTATGAAATTAAAGAAAATGTAGGTGTTAATGTGGAGCACATTTAAGATATAGGAGACAGCAAGGGCAAAATGATTCAGGAAAAAAAAATGGAGTTCTTCATATAAGGAAGCAGGCCAGTATAGATTGATTATAGAGTATGTAGAACTATCTGCACATGGTTCAAGTACTGGGATCCCATTGGCTATTCCCCACCCCACATTGCATTCTGTAGAAATTTAATATTAATCTGTACCCCTTTTTGGCACCCCAAAACAACCTCTGGATTTCAAAGGGGAAGAAGTTTAATCTTAAGACTGAAACTACAACATGCTTCTTCCCCCATATCACCTTGCTGAATGAAGGTGAAGACAAGTTCTTTATTTATCTGTAAAAAACAAACAAACAAACAAATCTCTAGGCTAGTGAAGCAACTAAGCAAACCAGGCAAAGTCAGGCAGAGAAAAGTGGAACACTGAACAGGTTGGGGTATGGATTGTGATGGAATACTATTGTGCTATAAGAAATGATGAGCTTGATGACTTCAGAAAAACCTGGAAAGACTTACATGAACTGATGCTAAGTGAAGTGAGCAGAATCAGAACATTGCACACAATGACAACAATATTTTCTGAAGGCAACTATGAATGACCTAGTTATCCTCCGAAATACAAGACAATCCTAGAGATTCATAATGAAAAATGTCATCTTCTTGCACAATGAACCATGTGTAGTTGGATGTCCTGGGGCACTATCTGAAGTCAGTAATGTTTTAAACATGATATTGTGCTTACAATATTTTTGGACGCAACTAAATAATCTGAAATGGATAGAGTCTGAATGCAGATCAAAACATACTATATTTTACTTTCTTCTTTTTTTCTTTTTTTTTCTTGTTTGAGATCTCTTTCACAAAATCGCTAATATGGAAAAATATTTTACATGATTGCATTTGTGAAATCTATATCAGATTACTTATCGTCTCAGGAGTGGGGAGAGATGAAAGAAAGGGAGAGAATTTATAACTAATCTAATTGATCTAATTAAGCCTATTTGTACTGTTATTTGGAGAATATGAAATTTAAGTAATAATGCCCTTCTAGTGACAGAGATGCACTAGAAGAAATTGTAGGGGCCTTATGAAATAGAAAACCATAAGAAATTTGCCCGGCCCTAACGGGCCCAAATATATAGGAATATCTAAAATTGTTTTGGTGTTTCCTGTTTAGAAAGGGACACAGAAATTTTGACCAAGTTCTGATTGGGATGATCCTATGCACTGAAGAGTTTTCACCCAAAATTGTTGGTTTCTCATTGGAAGGTATGAAGGTATGGTTTTTCCAGATTACCCTAGGCCCAGATCTTTGAAAGAAGAGTCCCTTTTACTCTTTGATTGATATAGGAACTAAGCTTTCTCTCTGAGATGGGAAGCATTGTTTTCTTTTCCTTTTCAGTTATTTGATTAAACCTGATCTGTGATTGTCCATTGTCTCCCCAGTCTCTTTTATGTCCATTCTTTCCTGCTTCTAGGTGAAGGAGATTGGATATGGCTGTGATATTGTGAGCTACCAGGAAGTCTGGGAACAAAGTTCATACTGGGTTTTTCTGTTTGTCTGTCTGTCTAGCAATGGAGTCCCAATTAAAGCAATATATCACAAAGATCACATCCTATTACCAGGTATGGTTTATTCTACGACGGAAAGGCTAATTCATCATTAGGGAAACTATAAGCATAATTGACCATATCAGTAACAGAAACTAAAATGAATAGATGTAGAAAAAGCTTTTGACAAAATGCAACACCCATTCCTCATAAAAACACCAGAAAACATAAGAATAAATTAAGCTTTTCTTAAAATGATAAGTAATATCTCTCTTAAACTAAGAGCAAATATTATCTGTAATAGGGATAAACTAGAAACCTTCCCAATAAGACCAAGGGTGAAGCAAGGATATCCATTTTCATCATTATTACTCAATATTATACTATATTGCTCTATATGCTAGCTCTAACAATAAGACAAAGAGAAATTTAAAAAATAATACTAGGCACTAAGAAAACAGAACTATTAGTCTTTGCAAAAAATATGATGATATACTTAGAGAACCTGAGAAATTCAACAAAAAACTAGTTGAAACAATTAACAACTTTAGCAAAATTTCAAAATATGACAGAAATCCACAGAAATCATTCACATTTCTACATATTACCCACAAAACTTAGCAGGAAAAGATAGAGAAATTCCATCCAAAATAACATAGACAATATCAAACACTTGGGAGTCTTCCTGACAAGACAAACCCAGGGATGACTATAAAAACAGAATTATAAAATATCTTTCATACAAATAAAGACAGATCTAAATAAAATTAGAAAAATATTAATTGCTCATAAGAAAGTTGTCAATAAAAATGACAATTTTACCTAAGTTGTTTATTCAGTGTCATACCAAACTACTACAGAACTATTTTATAGAGCTAGAAAAAAATAATAACAAAATTCATCTGGAAGAACAAAAGACCAAGAATATCAAGGGGATCAGTGAAAGGAAATATGAAGGATGGTAATCTAGCAGTACCAAATTTCAAACTATATTACAAAATGGTAATCATTAAAACAATATGGTGCCAGTTAAGAAATAACATGATGGATCAGTAGAATAGTAGGTACACAATACACAGTAGCAATGACCTCAGCAATCTTTTGTTTAATAAACCCAAAGATCTAAGTTTTGGGGGACAAGCATTTACTATTTAACAAAAATTAAAGCAGTTTAATTTGAGAACAGTTTGGCCAGAAACTAGGTATAGACCAACATCTTACATCATATACTAAGAGGTCAAAATGGGTACATAATTTAGCTATTAAGGCTAATATGAATAAATTAGGGAATTATGGACATTTTTACATGTCATATATATCAATAAGGGAAGAGTTTGTGATCAAACAAGAAATAGAGAGGATTACAGGATAATTTTGATTACATGAAATTAAAAAGGTTTGCACAAACAAAACCAATGCAGCCAAAATCAGAAAGAAAGCAGAAATTGGGAGAAAGGGGGATGGAACTTTACAGTGTTCTCTGATAAAGGCCTCATTTTTTTAACATACAGGAGACTGAGTCAAATTGATAAAAATGCAATATTAAAAAAGAGAAGCACTTGGAATTCAGTATTCCAAAAGAGAAAAGATAAAGGCTTACCATCAAGAATAACCTAATGCATAACCTAGTGGAATTACTTGTCAACTCTGGGAAGGGAGAGGGAAGAAGAGAGGAAGACAACATGAATCATGTAACTTTGAAAAACTTATGTGTAAATTTGTTATTGGAATAAAATAAAAGAGAAAAAAAACTTATCACAGGGTGGGGAAATAAACCTTCAATGAAATAGAGGATTTCCAAGCATTCTTTTTGTTGTTTAATACCTTTACATTCTGACTTAAAATCTATACCATGTATTGGTTCCAAGGCAGAAGAGTGGTAAGGATTAGGCAATAGGTTAGATGACTTGCCCAGAGTCACACAGCTAGGAAGTGTCTGAGGTCAGATTTGAATACAGGACCTCCCATCTCTTGGCCTGGCTTTCAATCCAGTGAGCTACCAACTGTCCCCAATTTTCAAACAGTTTTAATGGAAACAACATAAATGAAATTTGAATTGAACTGTGAAACAGAAATGCAGGCTTCAAGAGAAGCATAGAAAGGTATGCAATCTGTTCAGTTTGAAAGGACAATATGGAATGTAGAAGCCTGTGGGGAACAAGAAAAAAATATCCTTTCAATGTCCATTAGAGTCATAGAGAAAATTAGACAGGCAGAAAACCTGGGAGTGGTTTTGTTCTGTTTTGATGGTTTTAGGTGGTGTTGATTCCAGGGATTCTAGGATGTTTCAACATTAGAAAAATAATCAATAAAATGAGATTTTTTAAAAATGTCCAAAACCATATTATATTATCTCAATAGAGGGAAGTAAACCTTTTGACAAATATAGCACTTTTAATGCTAAAATTTAAAGTATAGACGTAGAGGAGTCATTGTTTCAAAATCATAAAAGACATCTATCTAAAACCAAAACCAAGCATCACATGCAATAAAGCTACACTAGGACCTTTCCCAATACATACAAAAATGATGGCCTTTCTTCTTACTATTATTTAAATAGTTTTGGAAATGCTAGTAATAGCAATAAAAAAAAAAAGAAATTAAAGGCATAAAGATAGGTAAAGGAGGAAAAAGTATTCCTATTTGCTGATTATATGATGGCTGGTTTGAAAAATCCTGGTGAACCAAGCAAAGATATTAATGACACATAGCTTTTGCAAAGTTTCAGGCTAAAAACGAAACCTGCAAAAATCAATAGCATTTCAATGTAATAATAACAATATAAGAAGCAATAATAACAATTATTGGAATATGCTATTCCAAATAACTACAAATTTTTAAGATGGCTGCAGAGTAGAAGCACGCTTTACTCTCCAAACCGACCCATACAGCATACCTCCAAAGGACAAAAAAATCAAATCCAGATGAAAGAAGGGACCCCACAATAGGGAGCAGTATCGAAGGTACATGGGATTTGGGCACTTCCATGCTATAAGTGGAGGAAATAGCTCCCATTAAAATGCAAGCTGATCAACCCTCCTCCACCCCACCCTCAGTACCAGAGTCAGAGGCTGTGCACCAGAGTTCGAGTGAGCAGGGCACAAAATCTAGCTTCCTGGCAGCTACCTAGGACCACCAGAATCTTGCCCCTGATAGAAGCAGGACTTGAGACCCCAGGAGGCTAGAGAGCACAGACCCTGGGCACAGGAGTGGAGCTGAGAGAGGCAGCAGATAGTGGAAGCAGCTCAGTGAGTTAAGACTCAGGGGAGAACCTCAGGCAGAGCAAGTGTGGGCCAATTTCTGGGCTCTGGGCAGCGAACTACGACCACCCAGGGCTTGACCCTGAGAACAGCTAGACTAGAGACCCCAGGAGAATGGGGAGCAGAGACTTTGGGCACAGGAGTGAGGCTGAAGGGGCCCCAGACAACAGAGGCCTAGCAGACAGTGAAAGCCGGGAGACTCACAAAGTAGCCTCAGGCAAAAACTGCTTCTCAGCTCAGAGTGTCTGCCTGCCTTACTCAGATTTCTGGTTGAGAAAGCATAATGTTGACAAGCAAAGCCCAAGAAATAAACACCAAAAAGACCAAGAAAAAACTCTAACACTTGATAACTTTTGCACAGAAAACCAGAAATCAAAGGAGAATAATCAATTAAAGACTTCCAAACCTTCCCCCCAAAATGAAAATTGGTCACAAGCTCTTGAATAGTTCAAATCTGAGATCATGAGAAAGATGGAAGAGATCTGGCAAGAAAAGTGGGAAGTAGTTTAAAAAGAAAAAAACAGTATAAAAGGCAGAATTTTGCAATTGGAAATTGAGGTTTAGAAATCAAATGAAATGATAAGCAAATTGAAGACCAGAAATGACCAGCTGGAAGCCTTGAAGAGCCAAATAGACCAGATTGAAAAGGAAAACCAAAAGATTATATTCGAAAACCAGTCTTTAAAGGCTAGAATTGGGCAAGTAGAAGCCAATGATCTCACAAGACAGCAAGAATTAATGAGGCAAAGTCAAAAGACTGACAAAATAGAAGGAAACATGAAATAGCACAATGACAAGTTAATAGATCAAGAAAAAGGTCTAGAAAAGACAACTTGAAAATTATTGATCTTCCAGAAAAATCAGAGACAAAATAGAAATCTAGATATCATACTACAAGAAATTATCCAAGAAAACTGCCCTGATGTCCTTGAATAAGAGGGCAAAATTGACATTGAAAGGGCCCATAGAACACCCTTTACACTAAATCCTCAGAAGACAACCCCCAGGAATGTAATAGCCAAATTCAATAGCTTCCAAGTTAAGGAGAAAATATTACAAGAAGCCAGAAAGAGACAATTCAGATATCAAGGAGCAGCAATCAGTATTACACAGGATCTGGCAGCCTCCACACTACAAGACTGCAAGGCTAGGAATATGATATTCAGAAAGGCAAGAGAACTGGGTCTACAACCAAGGATTACCTACCCATCAAAACTGACTATATACTTCCAAGGGAAAATATGAGCATTCAACAAAATAGAAGATTTCCAGGTATTTACACAGAAAAGACCAGGACTACATGAAAAGTTTGATATCCAACCACAAAAACCAAGAGAAACATGAAAAGGTAAATAAAAAAGAGAGGGGAAAGAAAGAAAACTCTTATCTTTAAATCTCCTTCTTCAAGGGCTTCAATAAGATCAAATTATTTGTATTCCTATATGGAGAAATATTATGTATAATTCTAAAAAATTGTACTCACTATTATAGTAATTAGAAGAATTAGTCATAAGGGGAGGCTGGAGTACTAAATGGTCTAAGATGATATGGGGCAAATAGCTACAAATTTTATAAAATATATTTGTATCAATCAAAATACATAAAATTATTGAATAAATTCCATAGTACTCTTTAATGAAATAAAGAACAACTTAAATTACTTAGGCAAGTATTTAGTGCTTATGACTGGTCTATACAAATACCATAAAAATGGCAATACTACCAAAGTTAATTTATACTTTTAATAATGCACTAATGAAAATTTCAAGGGAGTATTTTAGATAATAAAATTATTTTGGAAAAACAAAAAATTTACAATATCTTGGAAAATGATGAAAAGAAACAGGATGAGATCATAATAGGTCTCAAAGTATATTATAAAGCACCAGTCATCAAAATGGTACTGTATAGTCAAAAAATGGATAAAGATCCACAAACTAGTAAAGGAGAATTTGAAACAATAGAAGTTAATGATACAGTGTTTGATGAAGCAAAAATTATCTAGGAAAAAACTCCTTTGATAAAAACTAATAGGAAAACTGAAAAGCACTATGCTAGAAATTAGGCTTTGATCAATCCCTTATGCCATATTCCAAAATATATTCCAAATGGATTCCTGGCAGGGGCAGCTAGGTAGTACAGTGGATGGAGTGCCAGGCTAGGAGGTCCTGAGTTCAAGTTTGACCTTACATGTCCTAGCTGTGTGACTTTGGGAAAGTCACTTAACTTTAATTGTCTAGCCCTTGCTGCTCTTCTGATTTATAATTGCTATTAAGACAGAAGGTAAAAGTTCTAAAAAAAAATTTAAATCTATCTATATCTATATCATTCTGTATCCTAACTCCATTACCTCTCTATAATAGTATGTTTCATCATCAACCATCTGGAATCATGAATGGCCAATGCACTAATTATAGTCCTTATAATTTTGAAAATGATCATTTTTACAGTGTTGCTATTGTATAATTTTTTTTACTAGTTTTGCTTTTTTCATTCTTCTTTATAGAAGTCCTTAATATTGTTCAATTTTGTATTATGGTATAAAATGATTTGATTCTGCACTCTTTCCTCTTTTTTCTTTGCCTTTTTGAAATAATTTATTTCATTTTTTAGAGTATAAAACACTCTACAGTACTTTATTACATTATAATAATATTACAGTCATATACAACTTATTTATCCATTCTCCAAATGATTGGATATTTCCTCAGTTTACATTTTGATGGCACCTTAAAAGTAACTGCTATAAAATTTTTTGTATTTATAAGACCTTTCTTCCTTCTTTGATATCTTTTGTGTATAAATCTAACAGTGGTGTAGCTGGGTTAAAGGAAATACACTGTTTAGTAATTCTGTGTGTGTGTGTGTGTGTGTGTGTGTGTGTGTGTGTGTGTGTGTGTGTGTGTGTATAATTTCAGATTGCTTTCCAGAAATGATGATATCCTTTCACGGGTTCAATTATAGTGCATCAAATATGCTTATTTTACCACAGACCCTTCAACATTTATCATTTTCTTTTCTTCTCTATTTTTTTAGTTATGTTAGCCCCTCTGATGGGTATGAAACTGATTCTCTGGATTGCTTTAATTTGCTATTCTCTAATCAGTAGTGATTTGGAAATTTTTTCATATGACTATAGATAGTCTGGGTTTCTTCCCTTGAGAACTGCCTGAATGAGCCATTTATCAATTGAGGATATTCTTAAATTTTTAATCATTTCCTTATGTATTGCAGAAATGACATGTTATCAGAGAAACTAGCTACAAAGATTTTCCCCTCTAATCAATTATTTTCTTTTAAATTTTAGCTATGTTAGATTTATTTGTGCAAAAATTTTATAATTTTAATTACATAAATTATTTAATCTTCTGTTCTCTATTCCTTGTTTGGTCATGAACTTTTCTCTATCCATTGATATGATAATTTTTTCATCCTTCTCTAATATGTTTGTGATATGGTCTTTAATATTTAGGTCATTTACCCATTTTCAGCTTGTCCTTTGTATATCATCTGGGATATTGATATAAATCTCATTTCTTTCAAACTGTTGACCAGTTTCCATAGAAGTTTTTGTCACACACTTATCACAGTCGTTTGGGTCTTTGTATTTTCCACATACAAAGTATTTCTCTTTGATGCGTGATAAAATACAGTCATTTTTATCCAATATTATTGAACTAGATATACTATGAACATTTTGTAAGCTGAGTCATGTGTTTGAATAGAGATTACATAGAATGCTGAGCTTGGAATCAGGAAGACATATTCCTGAGTTCAAATCCAAAGTCAGACACTTACTAGGTACAGGACCTGGCCATCACTTAACCTTGTTTGCCACATCTCTTCATTTGTACAATGAAGTGGAGAAGGAAAGGGCAGCCCTCTATAGTATCTTCACCCCAAAATGGGGTCACAAAGAGTCAGACACAACTGCAATGGCTCAACAGCACCACCAACAAAATTTTCCTTTAATATTTCCTTTAATATTTAATGAACTTTAAGGAAATAGAAGTAGTCATTATAATTTCAGATAAGACAAATATGGATATGATAAAAAAGATATAAACAAATATGGAAATGAGTTTTGTATAACTTCACATGTTTAATGGTTTGCTGTGTCTTGCCTTCTCAAGGGGTTGGAAAAGGTTGGAGACAAAATTTGAAACTGAAAATTAAAAAGTAAATGTTTAAAAACATTTATGCAGGGAAAGAAATTACATTATGCCTAAAGTCACAATTTATAACAAACTAATATCAATACTTAATATAATGTCACTTAACAGAATGGCATATAAATACTTAATGGAAAAGTTAATCAAATTGGAGAAAAAGGCAGTTCAAAAAACTGTAATTGTGGAGGATTTTAATATGCCACTTCAACACCTAGACAAAGTAATCAAAAGATAAATAAGAAAGAAGATAAGAGACTGAGTAGAACTTTAAAAAATAGAGAGAATAGATTTCTGAATGGAAATAGGAAATAATTGATATGATAGCAATATATGACATATATACTTTTAAAATAACATATAATGGTTTTGGGCAGATAGGTGGGTCAGTGGATTGAAAGCCAGGCCTAGAGAGATAGGAGGTTCAAATCTGATCTCAGAAACTTCCTAGCTCTGTGACCCTGGGCAAATCATTTAATCCACATTGCCTAGCCCCTAGTGTTCTTCTGCCTTAGAAGAACAATTTTGATTCTAAGATGGAAGGTAAGGGTTTAAAAAAAAATGTAATGGGGCTTAAAAACATTAAAAATGTAGAAAAGCTGAAGCGTCAAATACATAATTTAAAAGAGTCCTTAAAAAGAGAAAGAATTAAAAAGTATTTGGAAACTAAATGATTTCATACTAAGCAACTGGTTAATCAAAGAACAAATTCTATAAATGAAAAAAGTTATTCAATAAAATTTCAATAATTGGTTAGCATTCCTTATAGGATGTATCTAAAGAGTTTCTTAAGGAAAAATACATATCTCTAAATGCTATCATTAACAAAAGAGGAAAAAACAAATCATGTGTCTATAAAATCTTGAATAACAACAAATCAAAAATCTTCAATTAATAAAAAAGTAAAAATTCTGAAAAGTAAAGAAGAAATTAATAAAAGCAAAATAAAAGACAATTAAATTGATATATAAAACAAGGAGCTAGTTATTTGAAAAAAAAAACAACTGATAACATAGATACCTAATCAGCTAATGTGATGAAAGCTAATTTATCTGCAGTTTTTCTTTTTCTGCTTTGTTTAGGTATAAAAACACATTTATATCATAGCAAAAATTGAAATGGTCCTTCTTTTCTTCTTATTGCAAATGGTTTGTGTAGGACTGAAATTGCTTTTTTGAATGTTTGATATAATTCAGTTGTAAATCTATCTGGTGCTAAAGTTTTTTACTTTGGGAGTTTATGGCTTGTTCAAACATTTTTTATATTGAATTATTTAAATTGTCTATTACTTCTTTCACTAATTTTAATTTTTTTAAGTATTCATTGAATTTCTCTAAATTATCAATTTTACTAGAATATAACTGAATGAATTTTTTTCTGCTAATTTCCTTTATTTCCTCATAAATTATTGTCAGTTTTTTTACAAGAATAATTTGATTTCCCTCTCTCTTTTTAATCAGGCTAGCCGTTTAACAATTGTATTAGTTCAATTCATTGGTCTTTTTTGTTTTCCATTTCATTAATTTCTTTTTTAATTTTAAAAATGTTTGCATTTTACATAGTTAAGGATTTTTCTCTGTTGTTCAACTTATAAGTTACATATTCAATTCATTGATTTGTTCTTTGCCTTTTTTTATTGATGAAAGCTCTTAGAAATATGAAATTTCCTTTTAGAATGGCTTTAGTTGTGCCTAGTGAATATTGATACAAAGCTTTAAGATATTAGCAATCAGGTTACAATATATTAGAAAGATTATTTACTATGAGCAGTTTGGATTTAGAATAGGAATATAAGGTTGGTTCAACATTAGAATTATAATTTAATAAAACATATTAATAACAAAAGCTATATGATTATGTTAATAGATGCTGAAATGCTCCAAACAAAATACAGTACCTTTTCTTTAAAAATTAGAAAGCAGGGCAGCTGGGTAGCTCAGTGGAGTGAGAGTCAGGCCTAGAGACAGGAGGTCCTAGGTTCAAACCCGGCCTCAGCCACTTCCCAGCTATGTGACCCTGGGCAAGTCACTTGACCCCCATTGCCCACCCTTACCACTCTTCCACCTATGAGACAATACACTGAAGTACAAGGGTTAAAAAAAAAAAATTAGAAAGCATAAGAATAAATGGACTTAATGAAAAAATACTTATCTAAATCCAAGAGCAAATATATGTAATGGAGAGAAGTTAGAGGCTTAAAGGATCAGAGATAAAGCAAGGATGCCATTTACCACCCTACAATAGCAGGAGTCATGATAGTGCCATGTAATCTAGCTATAGTAATAAGAAAAGAAAATTAAATCAAGGGAATAAGCATAAGTAAAATAATAACAATACCACCAAAATTATGGATTTTTAGATATGTTAGGAGATTTACTTAAAAACCTGAAAAAAGAATAAACCAAAAAATCATTAGAAGTAATAAATTTCTCATAGCTGCCAAACATAAAACAAATACATATAAATCATAAACAATTCAACAAAACCCAGAAGCAAGAATCAGAAGGAGGAATTCCATTCATCATAATTACAGGAGCTATTAAATATTTGAGAATGTATCCACTGAAATGCAACTAGGAATATTAATCCACATGTGAATCTAACTATAAAAGACTTTGTAGAAATAAAGATAGATTTTACTTAAGATCTATTATTTAGGTATTATATATGCATAGGTATGTGTGTTATAATTTAGAGCTAAATATTTTTATTTAGTTAAATTATTTAATGAACAAATATTAATTGCCCAAGATTAGGTTAAGCCAGTATAATAAAAACAATATATCTAAATGAATTTGCTTATTTGGAACAATCAAACTATCAAAGTAATATTTTAGAGCTAGAAAAAAATGATGAAATACATATAGACCATTGATTCCCAAAGTGGGCACTCCCGGCCCCTGGTGGATGCTGTAGCAATCCAGGGAGGTGGTGATGGCCACAGGTGCATTTATCTTTCCTATTAATTGCTAATAAATTTTTTTAAGAAATTAATTTTCAGGGTGCTAAGTAATATTTTTTCTGTAAAGGGGTGGTAGGCCAAAAAAGTTTGGGAACCATTGATGTAGAGGAATAGAAGATCAAGAATGTCAAAACTGTAATGAAAAAAGCAGGAAGGGTGGTCTATTAGGACCAAATCTCAAACTGTACCACAAAGCAGTAATTATTAAAATTAATTTATATTGATCAAAAATGGAGAGTTTGGTGACTAAAACAGATAAAGTACATAATCTATAAAAACAAACACATACAATAGTGTAGTGTTCAATAAACCCAAAGATCTCAGTTCCTGGAGGAAAGATTCATTATTAGACAAAAGGTGATGAGAAAGCTAGATTGTATGACTAGCAGAAGTTAGATTTAGACTGACACTTCATTATATATAGCAAGACTGGCTCCAAATGTGTACACGACCTGGATAAAAGTTCACATCATAAACAAAATAGAGGAGCAAGGAAGAAATCAACTTTTGGCTCTACTGATATAGGAAGAGCTAGTAACTAAACAGTCTCTGCTGAATCACAGAAGATAAAATGAACAATTCTGATTATACAATTAAAACGTTTTTGTATAAACAAGTTATAGATTTAGATAAAGACATTAGAAATGAAACATTTGTCTACGAAAAGCCTCTGCAGCAAGTTTCTCTGATAAAATCTTTATATCCAAATGATTTAAGGAACTGATGCAAATTTGTAAAACTCACAGCCATTCTCCCGTTGATAAGTGGTCAAATTGGTCAAAATTGATAAATGAACAGTTTTCAAAGAAAGAAATGCAAGTTATCAAAAACCCTATGAAAATGTTTTCTTAATCACTCTTTATTAAAGAAATACAAATTAAAACAACTTCGATATTTCACTCCTATTCAAACAGGTAAAGATGACAAAAAGAAAATGACAAATGTTGGAGGGGCTGCAGGAAAACAGATGTACTAATAGAGTGCAATGAAGAAGCTGTGAACCAGTTCAGTCATTCTGGAAGGCAATTTGGAACTATGTGCAAAGAGTATTAACCTGTGACATGGCTGTGCTGTTAGTAGACCTATATGTAGAAATATGTTGAGGTCAGCTCAAACCAGAAAGTTGGTTGTTAAACTTTCAGTACGAAAATTTACCCCATGGAAACAGGCAAAGAGGACAAATCAGGGCTTGAGGTAGGATTTTTTTTTTTCTTCAAGACTTAATAAAATGTTATGGAAAAAATACAAATAGTATATTAAACTTAAATTTTAAAACAAGTCCTATATACAATCTTTTTAGAGAGCCAGTAATTAAATATTTACCAAAACACCAATGCCAAATAGATCAAAGAAACAGGAAAAAAGACCTCCATTTACAAAACTAATTTTAGTACCTCTTTTCATAGTAGATGAAAATTAGAAACTAATGGGCTGTCCTTCTATTGAAAAATGGCTAAGCAAATTGTTACATGTGAATGTAGTGAATATTATTATGCCATAAGAAATGACAAAATGGTTTGCTTCAGAGGAAAATGGAAAAACCTCTAGGGACTGATAAAGAGTAAAGTGAAAACACTTTATATAATGATAATATTGTAAAGAAGAATAACTTTGAAAAAGTTTAGGACTCTAATGAAATGATAAAACATGAATGCAGAAAACTGGCAATGAAACATACCATTCACCCCTTGCCAAGGAGGAGATAAATTCAAATTTAGGAGAGATAAACATTTTGGGGTATGGTCAATGTGCAGATTATTCTGTTGAACTATCCGTGTTTATGCTGAGGGCTATTTTTGGGTGGGAAGGTTGATTTTGCTTCAAATAAGAGAGGGCAGGGAGAGGGACAAATAACAAAAGCATATAAAAATAAATAAATACATTTATAAGAAAAAAAAGAAAATCATTGCTCATTCTTTTTCTGTTATAAATATACTAACACTTAAAAGTTTTTTTCCCAAATGTGATTGTCATCTTGAATTCTTCTTCAAAACCAATTTGCTTTTAATATCCGTTTTCCTATCAGAACCTGACAGAGACATATGGTGGGAAAAAAGTAAGAGATAAATTGGATAGCTCCTCCCCTTAGATCGTGTTCAAGCTTCATTCCAGTCAAATGTATGGAACCTTGACGTTGGGCTGCTTCTGGCCATGCATGATATAGAGGACCGCCCTCCTTCCACATTTAAGCAGGAGTAGATAACTTGTGACTACTCTGGTCATGATGGCCCAAGGATTCATACTGTGTGATGATGAAAAAAATTTTTAATTGGCTACAGGCACCCTAGACAATATAAAATATCTAGGAATCTATTTGTCAAGACAAATCCAGGAATTATATAAACACAACTACAAAACATTTTCCACACAATTAAAACTAGATTTGAATAATTGGGAAAAACATTAATTGTTCGTGGGTGGGATGAGCTAATATAATAAAAATCATAATCCTACCCAAATTAATTTACTTATTCAGTGCAAACTTTTTTATAGAATTAGAAAAAATTATAACAAAGTTCATCTAGAACAGTGGTTCCCAAACTTTTTTGGCCTACCGCCTCCTTTCCAGAAAAAATATTACTTAGTGCCCTGAAAATTAATTTTTTTGAAATTTTAATAGCAATTAATAGGAAAGATAAATGCACCTGTGGCCATCACCGCTCCCCTGGATTGCTGCAGCACCCACCAGGGGGTGGTAGCACCCACTTTGGGAATCACTGATCTAAAAGAACAAACGATCAAGAATATCATGGGAAATAGTGGGAAAAAAAATATGAAGGATGGAAGCCTAATAGTACCAGTTCTTAAACTATACTACAAAGCAGATGTTATCAAAACAATATGGTGCTGGCTAAGAGAGAATGGAGGATCAATGGAATAGACTTGGGGTAAATAACCTCAGCAAGATAGTATATGATATACCCAAAGAGGCCAGTTTTGGGGACAAGAACCCACTATTTGACAAAAACTGCTAGGAAAATTGGAAAACAGTATAGGAGAGATTAGGTTTAGATCAACATCTCACACCCTATACCAAGATAAATTCAGAATGGGTAAATTAGTTAAATATAAAGAGGGAAATTATAAGTACATTAGGTGAACATTGAATAATATACCTGTCAGATCTATGGGAAAGGGAAAAATGTAAGACCAAGCAAGGGATAGAGAATATTACAAAATGTAAAATGAATAATTTTGATTACATTAAATTAAAAAAACTTTTGTACAAACAAAATTAGAAGGGAAGCAATGATTTGGGAAAAAATCTTTATTACAAAAACCTCTGACAAAGGTCTAATTTCTCAAATTTATGAGTAACTAAGTCAATTGTACAAAAATGGTACCTATAAAAGATAGTTTCTTTTTTTTTACCAAATTTATATGAAATTTTAAATTGTAATTTTTATGGCATATATTTCAATGTATAAATCATTACATACTAAATGACTTACAAAGTTAAAAAACATTAGTTTGATCTTATTCTAAAATTACTCATAACTCTTTGTAAATATGCCTTAAAAACAAATAAAATGCATTTTTCCAGTTAAAAAAAGCGACCTTTATTTTGTAACCTGTGGCTTAAAATCCCAATATCTTGGTTAACATAAATGAGGTTTAATCTTGGAAGACTCTGATGAATTAGCCTTTGACTTGTGCTCACATCTAGAGTTCTCCCTAGGAATATCAGATTATATAAATCAGAGGTAGGCCTCTTGACGTGTTTTAAAATGGCCTTTTCCTCCCATGTAATCACTTAAGCTAGCAATATGTATCTGAAACAAGACAATCTCTATTTTACTTGATAGAAAAAATTGAAACACATACACACAAGTGGTAGGAGCCCATAAACAATCAAAGTGAACAATGTTTTCTCTAGAGGCATCCATTTATTCTCTCCCTCCAAGTTCCCCCAAAAGGGACATAGTCACATGTTTATAAGACCATAGAATAAAAGCTATAAAGGATTATGGATATCATTGAGTCCTAACTCCTCATTTTACCCAGATGTTGAGTTTTTCTGTCAATTCTCTAATTATTTGGTTTTTACATTTCTTTTCAAATTCCAGAGATTTTTTTGAGACCTGGCATCCTTTCCCATTTCTTGAAACTTCACCTGTTTTCTTTTTGGTATTGCTCCCTTCTGAGATCATATTTTGGTCTTCCCTGTCACTAAAGTAACTTTCTAAGGTCAGGGTTGTTGGGGTTTGGAGGCTTTTCTTTGGTCTTTTGTTAATTCTTCTAGGTTTTTTTTTTTCAGTTATTTTATCTATCTTTTAATGTTTTTCTCTGTCCCTGGGTAGAAGACACACTGCTCCAAGCTTGAAGGATGCTCTTCTCTGGGCCTTGGGGCAGGACTGGCTGCCCTTGTTCCTTATAGTGTATGTGGTAAGGAGGTAGCCCTGTTTGCTTACTCTAGGGAGATTTGCAGATATTTTGTCTAGCTTTATTCAGCAACCCATGCTATTAGTTCCCGCATTGCTTTGTGTGCTGGGCTGGTCTCCACTTTACTGTTTCCTTGCCCCATCTGAGTGCCTTGGGCTGGGCAGTCTCTGAGCCTTGGCTAAACATGTAGAAGTGAGCTGGTTACTTCACTGTGGTTTTAGTTCCCCATCTCTGCTCCCCTGTAGTTTGTAGGGTTCTGGGATTCTCTATCTGTGTGGAGTGTCTCCTACTGGGTTCATTCTTCTTCTGCACCTCCATTGCCTCTGGCAGAGTTGTGAAGTGCTCCAAGATCTGCCAGTTCTCACAGATACTAGACTGCCTAGACTGCTCTCTCCTCTTACTGCAGCGAGACATTCTTCCAGCTTCCCTTTTTAGGTGATTTATTTTGGGGGGAGAGGGAGGGGGAGAGGACCTTTACTTCACGATCTTAGCTCCTAGCCTGCAACTGGCCCCTCATTTTATAAAAAAGGAAATAGACACAGAAAGGTTAAGAGTCTTGGCCATAATCATACAACTAATAAGAACATGAGACACCACAATGAATTAATATCAATACAAAATATATGGCACCAAGTGGTGTAGAATGAAAATTCTTTAAATGAATTATAGGAGAAAATAAACAAAAAAAAGTATATGAGTGGAATACTTCAACTTTCCCCTCTCAGAGCTAGATAAATCTAACCATAAAATAAATACAAAAGAAATTAAGGAAATAAATAGAATCCTGGGAATGTTGGGTATGATAAACCTCTGGAGAAGAGTGAGAAGGAATAAAAAGAAAATACCAACTGTATATCTCAATTATACATGGCACCTTCACAAAAACTGACCATCTGAGGTCACAAAACCTCACAACAAAATCAGTGGAAATGCATATCAGCCAGGGGAGGGGGGAGGTCGGGGGGTGAAGGGGAAAGTAAGAGCATAAATCTTGTAACCATGTTAACTTTTCTAAAATATAAATATTAATAAATGTTTAAAATTTAAAAAAAAACCTCACAACAAGATACAGAAAAGCAGAAATACTAAACACATACTCTCCATATGTTAAAGTAGGAAAGGGCAAAGACCTAAACTGGACACTACCACTGGTAATTGTGTGACAGCAGTGGAGTCCAGATAGGTGGCTAGGGCAAGATCAACTGAGGCTTGTCCTAGCTAGATGCTGTGACCCCTCCCTCTTTTATAACAGTGCCCAGGCAGGATCCTTCAGGTCAATGGATAATGCCCCTTCGGGTCCCACCTGGGGTTGATTGATAGTGTATAATGGGCTCTATTAGCTTGGTAACTGTTTGTCTCTGACTGGGTATCTCCCTTCCCAAAGAAGCTATAAATAACCACTCCAGGAAGGTACTTAGAGGCTTTAACAGTATTTAGCAAAGATGGGTTATAGGGACTGGATAGAGGGATTGGGAAACCCTATATACTTGGATGATGATAAACCCTTGGAGCTGTAGGCAGGTATTTGAGTCTGGACGGTTAGCCTGGCCACAGCCTGGCCACAGCCAAACCAGAGTAGGCAAACTGCTGCTTGATGTTTCTGCTTCTTCTTCTTTGCTAGATGATATACCTAAACAGTCTTTGGGATATCCACCCTTTTCCATCCTCTTCTTCTTCCCCTGCCCACTTCCCGGATCTCTCCCGGGCCCTGGGAAACCTAGATAGCTACAGATGATTGATTTCTAATATCTAGGGCAATAGAATCAGAAGAGTGATGGTCTGGGTACAGGTTGGCGATGTTATCAGGAACAAGACAGGAAGATCTTGCAAGGTTGAGCCCAGCAAGTCTCAATCCCAAAAGACCAGGATCCATAGATCTCCAGTCCAAGGGAAGGAAAGGAACCCTCATCCAGGGCTGCCAGGGTGTTTTATATCCCCCTGGGCCAACTGCTCTCTCTCCCTGTCCTCCTGGCCCTCTGGGAACATTCTGATATCCAACGGACCCACCTGTCAATCAACAGTGTGGATTCCTGGCTCCCAGAGCTTCAATATAACAATATAAGAATGTCAAGAATGAGTGGATTAAGAAACAGATCATAGAAATAATCAATAATTTCATTAAGGAGAATTACAATGAGACATTATACTGAATATATACCAAAATTTGTGAGATGGAACCGAAGCAGTAGTTAGATGAAAATGTATATCTCTAAGTAAAAGAGAAAGAACAGATCAATTAATTGTGTGCGTAATTTAAAAAAACTAGAAAAAGAACAAATTTAAAAGCCTAATTATATGTCAAAATAGAAATCCTAAAAATGAAAGGTGAGATTAATAAAATTGTAAGTTTAAAAAAAACTGAATTAGTAAATAAAAGTAGTAGCTGGCTTTATGGGAAGGGGAAAAGCAATAAAATAGAAAAACAGTGGTTTGTTTGATTAAAAAGAAGAAAAACAAATTGCCAGTACTAAAAACTAAATGGGGCAAAATGCATCACCAATGAAGATAAAATTAAAATAATCATTAGAAGTTATTTTGCCCAAATAGATACAGTAAATATGACAATCTAAGTGAAATGGATGGATATTTACAAAAAGTATATAAATTGCCCAGATTATCAGAACAAACACAGTATTTAAATAATATAATCTTGAGAAAAGAAATTAAAGAGGCAGAGCCAAGATGGTGGAATAGAAGCATGGAAAGCTCAAACCTCTCTGAGGATCCTCTCCAACCAACCTTAAAATAACACTTCAAAATAAATACTGGAGTGACAGAACCAAGAAGAGGATGGAATGAAGTAATTTTCCTGCTGAAAATAACTTAAATGGTAGGCAGAGAGAGTCTAGTTCAGCAAGCTCTCTCCCCGACCCCTCACCTACTGATCCAGATTCTGAAGCTGGGCCAAAGCCAACGTCAAGAACCAAGACCCTGCCTAAGCCAACAAAAATCCAATGAAGAAAAGAGTTTCTTAAAGAGTATATTAAAAAATATATTCCTATATGGAAAGATGATATATAACTCTTAAAATTTTTATTAGTATTATAGCAGTTAGAAGGCATATACAAAGACAGAAGAAATGGAAATAAATTGATTAGAATGACATGATGTGCAAAAAAAATCAAGGAATGAAAATAAGAAAAAAGGGAAGGGAGAGGTAGAATGAAGTAAATTATTTCAAAAAAAGAGGTGCAAAAACACCGTTACAGTGGAGGGGAAGGTGGTGATGGGCAATGCCTAAATCTTATTCTTATTGAAATTGGCCCAGAGAGGGAATAAGAACCATATTCTTTTGAGTATAGAATCCTATTGTACCATATGAAGAAGGTGCAGGGTGAATAGAATGAGGGAGAAGATGTTGAAAAGCAAAACACTTGTAAGGAGGGACAAAGAAAAAGAAGAGAGAGTAAGTTCAAAAGGGAAAAATAAGATGAAGATGAATACACAATTAGTACTCATAACCATATGTTGTTTATAAGAAACACATTTCAGGCAGGGAGACACAAAAAGAATGAAGGTTAGGGGCCAGTGCAGAACTTATTGGACTTCATCTGAAGTAAAAAAAAAAGCAGGAGTAGGAATTGTGATCTCTGCCAAACCCAAAGCACAAATAGGTCTAATTAAAGAAGACAAAGAAGGAAACTGCATCTTGATTTAAAAAAAAATACTAAAGACAATGAAGTGATATCAGTATTAAATATATATACACCAAATGGCATAGCCTCCAAATTGGAGGAAATAGGCAGTAAAACTATACTGGGGGGGGGGGGGGGCAGCTGGGTAGCTCAGTGGAGTGAGAGTCAAGCCTAGAGAAAGGAGGTCCTAGGTTCAAACCTGGCCTCAGCCACTTCCCAGCTGTGTGACCCTGGGCAAGTCACTTGACCCCCATTGCCCACCCTTACCAATCTTCCACCTATGAGACAATACACCAAAGTACAAGGGTTTAAAAAAAAACAAAAACAACAACAACAAAAAACTATACTAGTGGGGGACTTCAACTTTCTCCTCCGAGAATTAAATAAATCTAACCAAAAAACAAACAAGAAAGAAATGAAGAAGTAAAACAAATTTTAGAAAATTTAGAACTAATAAATCTCTGGAGAAAACTGAAGGGGAATAGAAAGGAATTTATCTTCTTTCCAGAAGTACATGACACATACAAAAAATTGATCATATTTTAGGGCATAAAATATACAAACAAATACAAAAAAGCAGACATAATAAATGTATCCTTTTCAGATCACAATGTAATAAAAATTATCATCATTAAGAATCAATGGAAAAACAAATTAAAGATTAATTGGAAACTAATGTAATTCTAAAAAAAGAGAGGGCCAAAGAACAAATTATAGAAACAATCAATAATTTCACTAAAAAGAATGACAATGAGGAGACAATATATCAAAACTTATGGAATATGGCCAAAGCAGCCCTCAGGGGAGAGTTTATATTTCTAAATTCTTACATCAATAAAATAGTGAAAAGGCAGATTAATAAATTGTGCATGAAAGTAAAAAAAAAACTAGAAAAAGAACAAATGAAAAATCCCCAATTAAAGATTAAATTGGAAATCCTAAAAAATCAAAGGAGAATTTAATAAAATTGAAAGTAAGAGAACTATTGGACTAATAAATAAAACCAGGAGCTGTTTTTATGAGAAAAAAATAGATAAAATATTGGTTAATTTGATGAGAAAAGGGAAAGAAGAAAATCAAATTACCAGAATCAAAAATGAAAACACCAAATTCATCACCAGTGAAGAGGAAATAAAAGCAATAATTAGGAGCTTTATTGCCCAATTTTATGCAATAAATCTGATAATCCAAATGAAATGGATGAATATTTACAAAAATATAAATTGTCCAGATTAACAAAAAAGAAAATAGAATACTTGAGTAACCCCATCTTAGAAAAAAGAAATTGAACAAGCCATCAAAGAATTCCCTAAGAATCCAGGGTCAGACAGATTCACAAGCAAATTCTATCAAACATTTAAAGAACAATTAATCCTAATACTATATAAACTATTTGGGAAAATAGACAAAGAATGAGTCCTACAAAATTATTTTTACAATGCAAATATGGTGTTGATACCTAAGCCAGAAAGAGCAAAAAGAGAGAAAGAAAATTATAGGCCAACTTTCTAAATGAATATAGTTGCAAAAAATTTAAATAAGATACTAGCAAGCAGAAACCAGGAATATATCAAGGACCATTCATTATGAATAGGAGGTATCAGGAATGCAGGGATGATTTAATAGTAGGAAAACTATCAGCATAATTGACCATATCAATAACAAAAGTAAAAATAGATGTAGAAAAAATTTTTCGACAAAATACAATACCCATTCCTATTAAAAATACTAGAGAACCTAGGAGTAAATGGTCCATTCCTTAAAATGATAAGTAGTATCTATCTAAAATCATAGGTAAATATCATCTGCAAAGGGGATGTTAGATACTTTCCCAATAAGATCAGGGATGAAGTAAGGAATGCCTATTATCACCACTATCATTTAATATTATGCTAGAAATGCCAACTTTAGCAGTAAGAGAAGAAAAAGAAATCAAAGGAATTAAAGTAGGCAATGAGGAAACTATACTATTACTCTTTGAAGATATGATAATATACCAAGAAAATCAACTAAAAAACTAGTTGAAATAATTAACTTTAGTAAATTGCAGAATACAAAATAAACCCACACAGATCACCAGCATTGCTATATATTACCAACAAAGTCCAGCATCAAGAGATAGAAAGAGAAATTTCATTTAAAATAACTCTAGACATTATAAAATGCCTGGAAATCTATTTGCCAAGACAAACATGGGAATTATGTGAACACAATTACAAAACACTTTTTATACAAATAAAGTCAGATCTAAACAATTAAAAAATATTAATTACTCACATATAGGTTGAGCTAATATAATAAAAATTTAATTTACTTATTTAGTGCCATACCAACCAAACTACAAAACTTATTTTATAAAACTAGAAAAATAATAACAAAATTCATCTGCAAGAAAAAAGGTCAAGAAAATCAAGAAAATTAAAAAAAAAAATGTCAAGGAAAGTGTGCTAACAGTACCAGATCTCAAACTGTACTATAAAGCAGTAATCATCAAAATAGTCTGATACTAACTAGGAAAATAGAATGGTAGATCAGTGGAATAGATTAGATATACAATATATTGGGGCAAATGACCTTATCAATCTCATGTTTGATAAACCCAAACACCCCAGATTTTGGAAAAAGAACTTACTATTTGAGAAAAATTACTGGGAAAATTGAAACACAGTATGGCAGAGACTAGGTATAAACCAATGTCTCACATCCTATAGCAAGATAAGATCAAAACAGATAGATGATTTTGACATAAAGGGTAATAACAGAAGTAAATTAGAGGAACACAATTGTGAAGAGCCTGCTCTTAGTTAGGTGGTCTCTGGAGGTGGGATGGCTTGGTGAAATGAAATGAAAACGAATCAGAGTGCAAGTGAAATGGCAGAGGCTGTTCTCTGATGCCATCTGCTGATTTTTATTTTTATACCCTTTTTTCTATATGATTTCATACAGATTTTGATTTCCCCACACATCAAAAATCACATATTAACTTTTGAAATATCATATGATTGGCATTCACTAATTATCCTACTGTGATTAAAAAAAGAAGCAAGCTTATCAAAAATTATTCATTATGGAATGGCTTAGTTGGAACTTTATTATTTTCAGCCATCCGTAAGGTACAAGAACATCATTTCCTAGCTAAGCATGATGGTTAATTATATTTTAACTAATTAAATCATGCATATTCTTACTTTATGCTATTCAGACCTATCATTAATCAAGAAGATAGTTATGGTAGTTGATTACATCAAAGAAGATACAATAATATCAGTTTGGTCCAAATATTGTTTCAATTATAATCTTTCATTTTTCACTATTCTTCAAAGGTAAGTTTGCTGTTCTTTCTGCTCAGGATTAATAAGAATGCAGTTCTGGAAGAGTGATTCTGTGCTAATTTGTCATTCCTCTGTTTTCCTTGTTACTCTCTGTTTCCTTGATCAGTGGGAGTTTAGGAGCAAATCCAGGCCAGGTACATTCTTGCTAGGGAATTTAGAAACTTGCATTAACTCACTAACTGCTGGTTTATTACGGGGATGATTCTAGGGAAAGTTTCTGTATTATGGGGGTTTAGGGGTTTATTTTGGGATAGCAAGTGGTCTGTGACTGTGGTTGTTCTTGACATTAACCTATATTATTTTTCTGTGTCTCCCTGGGATTGAATAAGGATACTGATTTCAATAGTTTCAATAAAAGGGAATGCTAGTGAGAAAAGAATCACATAGGGGAAATTGAGTGAAAATATCCATCCTTATGACACCTGCTTTGTGGGTTTTTCAGAACTGATGACACACTGTGCAAAATGTCATGGGCTTTGATGGCTTCCCACATACAATAATTTACCTGGCAGATCTATGGAGAAGGAAAGAATTTATGACCAAATAAGAGATAGAAAACATTACAAGGTATAAAATGAATAATTTTGACTATATTGCATAAAGGTTTTGTATAAAGAAAACCAATGTAACCAAGGTTAGAAGGTAAATAACAAACTGATAAAAAATTTTATAGCAAATATCTCTTATAAAGGTCTAATTTCTCAAATATGTAGAGAACTGAGTCAAATTTATAAGAATATATAAGTCATTGACAAATAGTCAAAAGATATGAACAAGTGGTTGTCAGATGAAGGAATCAAAGCTATACAGTAACCATAAAAAATATTCTAAATCACTCTTGATTAGAGAAATGAAAATCAAAACAACTCTAAGGTACCACCTCATCCCTATCAGATTGGCCAAGTAAAGGAAAGTGTTAAATATTGGAGGGGATATAACAAAACTGGGACACAAATGCATTGTTGGTGGAGTTGTGAATTGATCCAAGCATTCTGGAGGGCAATTTGGAACTATGCTCAAAAAGCTATAAAACTGTGCAACTCTTTGATCTTGTAGTATCACTTATAGGTCCATATCCCAAAAAGGTTTTTAAAAAGTTGGGGGGAAAGAACCTACTTGTATAAAAATACTTATAGTAGCTCTTTTTGTAGTGGCAAAGAATTGGAAACTGAGAAAATGTCCATCAATTGGGGAATGGCTAAACAATTTGTGGTATATGATGGTGATAGAATACTATTGTGTTATAAGAAACAATGAGCAGGATGATTTTAGGAAAAGCTAGAAAGATCTATGTCAACTGATACAGAGTGAAATAAGCAGAACCTGGAGAATATTCTACACAATAATAGAATATTGTATGATGATCAACTGTGAAAAACTTAATGACTCTCAGCAATACAATGATTGGGGACATTTCTGAAATACTCAGACAAAGAATACTATGCACCTCCAGAGGAAGAACTGCAGGAGTTGGAATGCAAACCAAATTTTTCACATTACTTTATTTATGTTTTTATTTTGGGGTTTGGGTTTTATATGATTATTCTCTTACAACAATGAACAATATGTAAGTGTGTTTTGCATGATAATATATATATATAAATCAAATCAAATTGCTTAACATCTCTGAAAGGCAGGAAGCAAGGGAGGAAGGAAGGCAAGTTAGATCTTATAATTTTGGAAAACATATGTCAAAAAATATTATCACATGAAATTGGAAAATTAATATCTTTTAAAAAAGAAAATGTAATTAAAAAAATAAAGTAAAAGAAATTGGACAAGCCACAAAATCCTAAGGTCCAGGTGAATTCTACATCTCAATGTTATAAAACAATTTGAAAAAATAAATTAAAGAGACCTACTAAATTCCTTTTATGGCACTAATATGGTTTTGATCCTTAAACTAGGGAAATCAAAATTAGATAAAGATAACTATAGGCCAATTTCCCTAATGAATATTGATGCAAAAATATTTTTTATTTATTTTTATTTTTATTTTGGATATTTTCCCATAGTTACATGTTTCATGTTCTTTCCCTCTACCCCTACCCCCTCATAGCTGACGCACAATTTGATGCAAAAATATTAAATAAAATACTTGCAAGGAAATTACAGCAAAAAAATCACAGATCATATACTCTGACTAGATGAGATTTATAAAAATGGGAATGCAGGACTGGCTAAATATTAAGAAAATAATAAGCATAATCAATAATAGAAGCAATAAAAATCATATGATTATATCAATAAATGTGGAAAAAGTCTGTGAAAAAGAACAATCATTCCTATTTTTTAAAAAAAATGAAAGCATATGTGAAAATGGAGTCTTTCTTAAAATAATAAGTAGTACTAAGGGAGTTGGGGGATTGGGGGAGAGGGAAAGAACACAAAATATGTAACTAGGAGAAAATATGCAAAATAAAAAATTTAAAAGTAATAAAATAAAAAAACAAAAAAAGTAGCATCTATCTAAAATCAAGCACAAGCATTATTTGTAATGACAATTAAACTTGATGCCTTCCCAATATAATCAAGGATGAAGCAAGGCTGTCTATTATCATTGTTATTATTCAATATTGTACTAGAAATGCTAGATGTAGCAATAAGATGAGAAAAAGAAATTGAAAAAATTAAAACTGGCAATGAGGAAACAAAACTATCACTCTTTGCTGATGATATGATGGTATACTTAGAGAACCCTAGAGAATCAACTAAAATAACAGGTTAAAACAAATAACAACTTTAGTAAAGTTGCAGTGTATAAAATAGATCCACATAAATCATCAGCATTTCTATACACTACCAACAAAACATAGCAGAAAGAAACAGAAAAAGAAATTCCATTAAAAAAATTAGAGATAATCTAAACTACCAGGGGCCTACCTGCCAAGACAAACCCAGAAACTATTTGAACATAATTACAAAACAATTTTCACACAAAGACAGATAGAAACAACTGTAGAAATAGTAATTACTCGTGGGTAGACTGAGCAATAAAAATAACACTTCTGCCTTAGTTAATGTACTTATTTGGTGCCATACCAATCAAACTATCAAAGAATTATTTGAATAGAGCTAGAAAAAAGTAATAAAATTAATCTAGAAGAGTCAAGAATGTCAAGTGAATCAATGAAAAAAAGTAAAGGTAGTTCTTCTAACAGTTCTAGATTTCAAAATATTTTACAAAGCAGTAATTATCAAAACTGGCTAAGAAATAGAGTGGTAGATGAGTGGAATAGATTAAACACACAATACACAGTAGTAAATTACAATTATAACATTGTCTGATAAACCCAAAGTCCAAGCTTTGACTATAAAAACTTGACTATAAAAAACTATAAAAACATTTACCAAAAATTGCTGGGAAAACAGGAAAGCAGTTTGCCAGTAAATATGCATAGAACAACATCTCCAACATAAAGTCAAAATGGAAAAATGATTTAGATATACGGGTGACATAATAAGTAAATAAAGAGAACATGGAAAAAATGTGTCTTTAAAATATAAAGATAAGGGAAGAGTTTATGATCAAACAAGAGGTAAAGAGGATCATGAGAAATAAAATTGTTTTGATTATATGGAATAAAAAGGCTTCTGGACAAACAAAATTAATGCAGCCAAAATTAGGGAAAATAGGGAACTGGGTTGGGGGGAGGGGGAAGATTTGTAGCAAGTTTCTCTAATAAAAGCCTAATTTTTCAAACATATAGGGAAATAAGTAAAATTTATTAAAAAAAATAAAAGTCATTCCTTAGTTGATTAATGGTCAATGGATATGAACAACCAGTTGTCGGAAGAAGAAAACAAACCTATCAATAGTCACATGAAAAAATGCTCTAAATCACTATTGATTAGAGAAATGCAAATTAAAATAATTCTGAGATACCACCTCACACCTATTAGATTGGCTAACGTGACAGAAAAGGAAAATGACAAATGCTGGAAAGGATGTGTAAAAATTGGGACACATGCTCTGTTGTTGGATTTGTGAACTAGTTTGGAGAATTTTGAACTGTTCCCAAAAAGCTATAAAATGGAGCTTAGCAGTAGCAATAGTAGCAATACTACCACTAAGGGTGTGCTGGGTATTCAGGGAGAGCATACTAAGCCCCTTATTTTCAGGGCTGCTTTCCTCATTTGGTATCCACTTGCAACCACATACCAGTAAAACCAACTCAGCAGAGGGACTAAATGTGGTTGAGGGTAACCAACGGTCTTTAAACCCATTTGGTGGGTTAGGGAAGTGTCTACTCCCAGCATGTGAAGACTTCCATCCGGCAGAATGGACAGATAAAAATGATTTGTTCCAATGGCCTTGAAAGCAGTGAAAGTAGGTATTATAGAGCATTTAGAGCTCATTTAGACGCTGAAGAAAACAAGGTTATCCACTGCATCCCAAGCCATCACCCTCTCGACTTTTGTCTTGTCATTGGACTTTGATGATTCTAGAAGAGAGTGAGGCCAGAGACTTTTTGCAATTCTGCCCTACTTAAATACAATTTATACATGAGTCAAGCCATCACCCATGCCATTTTATAATTATTTTACTATTTTACTCCTACTTCAAAAGTCCTGTGGCGAGGAGGGACAAGCGATGAAGCAGCAGGCACAGATACACTAGGAGCTAGAGTCACAACGCTACACACAACTCTACAACTCTACAACAGGGTATACGGCTGTTTTCTCCCTGGAAGCAGCCATGGGATTAGCCAGCCTCTTGGTCATCTGAGCAACCTTTTTAAAGAACAACACTACTCACCTCTTGGCATGAAGAAGGAGCTAGAAAAAGTGCCCAAAAAAGTCATCGCTGAAAGCTGGCTGCTGCAACTATTCCTGTCCTGCTTACTGTGGTAGGTGCAGATCTTACCTTATGGACAAAGCACCCAAAAAAAAATACACAAAACGATTCCATTCACCATTGGTTGGGGGCACGGGCACACCTTATGGAAAACATGAAATCCAGTAGACCTGAAAAGCAAATAACTCTTGTTGCAAGAGAAGTCAGCAGGTATAACAACCAAATAGCAGGTCTGAGTGAAACACGGCTGGTAAATGAGGGCCATTTCTTCTGGAGTGGTCACCATGAGGACTACTTTGAAGCTGGGGTAGGTTCACGATCAAATCTAATCTAGCCAAAAAGCTTGTATGCCTCCCAAAAATAGTGAATGACAGACTCGGGACAATGTGACTTGTCCTTTGTAGGAAACTGCAACACCACACTATCACAAGTGCGTGATGAATCCGGATGAGGACAAAGAAAATTTTTATGAAGACCTGGAGACCCTCATCAACAGTGAGTGTGTCAAAAAAGGACAAACTTGTAATTCTGGATGATTTTATTTATTTATTTTTTTTTCAACCCTTACCTTCTGTCTTGGAGTCAATACTGTGTATTAGCTCCAAGGCAGAAGAGTGGTAAGGGCTAGGCAATGGGGGTGAAGTGACTTGCCCAGGGTCACACAGCTAGGAAGTGTCTGAGGCCAGATTTGAACCTAGGACCTCCCGTCTCTAGGTCTGGCTCTCAATCCACTGAGCTACCCAGCTGCCTCCAATTCTGGGTGATTTTAGTGCCAGAACAGACTATCAGAAATAGCAGGGAATAGTTGAAAGAAATGGAATCTGAAACATCAATAGCAATGATCACTTACTACTAAAGACTTGGGCATCTTATGAACTTATCACCATTTACCTAAATGCATTATGTGTAATTGGAAATTTTGTTCCTTTGAACTACATTACCCAGGAGACCACTGATTTCCTGTCATTACTTGCTGACGTAGTCAGGAGATAATTTTGGTGGATTTCCATGTCTAGCCCTCTTTCCTTTCCTATGAAGGCAGCTGTGAATGTGGGACTTTTGAACAGGTAGAATAGCCATGGGCATGTGTTTTTATTTTGTTAGAAAAATACCTTTTTATTCCTTTACTTCTAGTGATTATGAATAAGTCTTATTAAAATATAGTATTTAAAGTTATTATATATTCATTTTAATTTTTAACACTTCATTTTGAAGTCTTGTGGAAAACATTGACATTTAATAAACTATGTCAACATAAGTGGAAGACAGAATGTGAGAGTGACAAAGGAGAAGTGTGATGCAGAATGCTGCACTGATCATAGACTATATACCTTCTTTAAGCTAAACTTTTACATTCAACAAAAGTGGAGGGCAAAAAAAAAAGCAGGACAACTACAAGAAAATTTAATAAGGAAAATAAAAAGCTAATAATTGAAAAACAAGAACTCCATGGGGTCCAGCAAGATAGTTCTTCCATGTCTAGAAGGCAGTGTTTAACTCCATTAAAAGTAAAGTTCAAACAAAGCTTAGAGAGACAGGATTCTTAGCTCAGAAAGAAGGCAGATGAAATTCAGTTTTACACTGATAGTAACAACTCAAAGAGCTTCTATAAAGCCCTGAATCACACACTTCACTCACTCACTATTAACAAGAGGAGGGATTTATTAATTCAGGGAAACTGGAAATGAGGGGAAAAGTTTAGGTTTGAGGGTGAAATAAAATCTATGATCTTCAAGGTACTATCAGAGAAGCTAAACCCCCCCCAGAGGGGAAAGCCTCTGAATTAAACTATTTCTCCCTAAACTCCCTTACAATCTGAACTATCTCCTAAAATCAAATAATAACAAGTCCAAGATGGTAGTGATGGTCTTGATTGTAGATCTGTAGTGGTTTAGGGTTGGCTAGGTCACTGCATGCAAGGTTTTGTCACAGTGCTCACAACCTTGGGAAAACACTCTGGATAAAGGCTATATGGAGTATATAGCAATGATTCACCCTGCTCTTTGGGTTAGAGATAAGCTAAGCTACTAAGAAGTAATCCTACCCCTTCCAGCCACCAAGTTCCCTCTGTTCCCCAAAGAGTGATCTTGCCAAGCTGGGTGTCCTGCTTTTATAACCACATTCTTAACTGCCCCAACTGCCCCTTCTGGGGGCACTGTGGAGTTCTGTGAGGCAGTTCACCCCACTTAAGATTATTTATGTTATAATTCTTATAAATTTGATATATATTTGAGAAATTAGGCCTTTATCAGAGAAACTTGCTATAAATAAATTTTCAGTTATGATTACTGTGTATTTTCCTCCGTCCTATTTTCCCCTTTGTCCTTCTATCTCTCTTTTCACCCTGTTCTTCCTCAAATGTGTTTTGTTTTTGACTACTGCCTCTTCCAATCTATTCTCTCTTTTATTAACCTTGCTCCCCTGCCCCACTTCTCTTGTCCTTTTTCCCCTCTTACTTTTCCGTAGGGTAAGATAGATTTCTATATCGGACTAAATGTGTATGCTATTCTTTTTTGAGCCAATTCTGATGAAAGTAAAGTTTGAGCAACTCCATTTCTACCATTTTCCCTTCCACTGCAAAATCTAATTTGTGCTTTTTTTATGAGAAATAATTTATCCCCTCCTATTTATTCCTTCCCAGTGCATTTCTCTTCCTTACTCCTAATTTTATTTTTCATATATCATCCCATCATATTCAATTCACACCTATATCCTGTCTTTATGTATACTCCTCACTGCCGTAATAATAATCAAGTTTTTAGGAGTTATAAGCAGCAACTTCTCATGTAGGAATGTAAACAATTTAACTTTATTAAATCCCTTATGATTTCTCTATCCTGTTTGCCTTTTATGCTTCTTTTGAGATTTGTTTATGAAAGTCAAATTTTCTACAAAGTATTCCACAACTGAAAGATGATCTTGGGATATAAACAGGCAGCCCTCAGTGGAGGAAATTATAACTATCTATAGTCATGTGAAAAAATGCTCCAAGTCATTATTATTATTATTAGATATGGTATTTCATATGGTTGTATCAGTTCATAGTTCCATCAACAGTGTATTTGGGTCCCAATTTCCCTACATCCCCTCCAACATTTATTATTTAATTTTTTGGCCATGTTAACCAATCTGAAAGGTTTGAGGTGGTATCTCAGAATTGTTTTAATTCATTGTCTTAAAATTGATACTAAGACAGAAGATAAACATTTAAAAGAAAGGAAAAGAGTCACCATAGCAAGTAGTCTGATAAAGTGATGTCATGAAATACATATTACCATATTTATCATGTTAGGAAAGAAGATGCCTATCACATGTTCAAGAAGAAACTCGTGAAGGAAACAAAGTGAAAGATAGAATGCTTTGATGTGTGTTCATACTCTATCAGTTCCTTCTATGGCAATGGAGAGTATTTTTCATCATGGGTCCCTTAGAGTTGTCTTGGGTGTCTTCATTGCTAATAATAGTTAAGTCATTCAGAGAAGATCATTGATATTGCTTTTGCTGTGTACAATGTTCTTTTGTCTGTGCTTACTTCATTTTGAATCACTTCATATAAGTCTTGCCATGTTTCTCTGAAATCATGCTGTTCATCATTTCTTAGGGCACAATAGCATTCTATTACAGTCACATACAATTTGTTCAGCTATTCCCCAATTACTGGACATCCCATCAATTTACAATTCCTTGCCACACCAAAAAGAGTTGCTATAAATATTTTTGTACAAATAGCTCCTTCTCCCCTTTCTTTGATCATTTTGGGATACAGACTTAGTAGATATATCACTGGATCAAACAGTATGCCCAGTTTGATAGCCCTTTGGGTTCCGGATTGCTCTCCAGAATGATTGCATCAGTTCAGAACTTCTCCAATTGTGTATTTGTTCCCCAATTTTCCTACATCCCCATCAACATTTATCATTTTCCTTTTCTGTCATATTAGCCAATATTATTGGTATGAGATAATAGTTTCAGTTCAGATAAGCTCATCTCCCATCTTTCCTTGGTAGAAGAGTGGCTAGAGACAAGGGTTTGAAGGCAGCCCATGTACAGAAGGTTTGTTCACTATCTTGCTGGTCCCTTCACACCCCCTTTCTGAGGTGAAGAATATCTGTTTCGCATTTCAAAGCTTTTAATATCTCAGTCTCTTTGGCCCTTCAGACCTTTAGCTTTTGTCAAAGTCTAACTGGGGCACTCTTATTATACTACTATAAAAGATTTTTTTAAAGTGCCAGAACAATAAGAAGAGAGACCAAGTTGAACTGGGAGTTTTCAAAAAAAGGTTTCATGAAAGAGAGCACTTCTGCCAGCCCTTGAAGAATGGGCATAATTTCATCAGATATAATTGTGGAAAGGAAATTTCAGGCAGGGGGAACAGAAAAGCATGATCAAAGGTGAGAAGATGATAAAATGCAATGTGTTTTTTAGGAATGGTAATTGCTAATCTAGTTTGACTAAGGTAGATATAGAATAATGAGAGAGAAGGCTAGAAAAATAGACTGAGGCAATGGCAGCATTTAATTACTGATCTTTATTCAGCAGGCAGTAGTTGAATCATTGAAAATTTTTTTCTCAAGTAAGTAACATGGTCAGAGTATGGTTTCAGAAAAAAAATAATGAGGTAACTACATATAATTGATTGATAGAGAAACTGAACTTAATTGGAAAGCTATTGTATTAATCTATGATAGAGGTAGTAAAGGCTTGAATGAGGATAATGGTAATCAGGATGAAAAAAGAATGTTCTCAAGCCATAAGATGAATCTGAATACCAAAGATAAAGAATGAATAAGTTGAAAGAACAAAGGGAGAAATGGAAGAATCTCCAAGAACATAGTGGATTCTCTAGCCCTGTACATTCTGACCATGGCCTCTATTATCACAGATGAAACTATTTTAGAACAAGTTTTCTCCTGGCATTTTAAATAATAAAGTTCCGAGGATGCAATCCAAAATGGACTTACTTTTTTAGAACATTCTATGGTTCCACAGTTCTTGTTACAGTATAACTCCAGAGAATGAAACATTTTTGTCATTCTTTTAAACAAGGGGACAGGTTAATATATAACTATGTCTATCATTCCAATTAAATGAAGGACTAACATGTTATATAATTGACTTAATCTTATTATACTTTATATCGGTGGTCTGGAAATCCACTTGAAGAATAGTGATTTTTAAAAAAACTCTTATAGTTTTCATTTTCTACTCTTTCTTTCCACCCATGTCATCTACATGTCTTGGATCTTAATGCTAAACCAAGATACCATCCTTTTTCTTTCCTTTTCACTACTCAACTACCCCCCAAAATTCTTTACAGCTGCCTCCATTTCCTCATCACCTATTCCTTCATTTGTCCACTATGACCTGATCACCACCTCCTACTACTCTGAAGAAAAAATACTCTCCAAAGTCACCAATGACCAAATAACTGGTGAATCCAGTGTTTTTTTTTTTCTTCAGTCCATGTTCTTTTTTAACTCTATACAAGCATTTTATACTGTCAAACATCCTCTTTCTCAAAATTTTCTTTCCTTTGTCCTCAGTAACACTTTATTATACTAATTCTACTCTTACATTTTTGACTGGTCTCTCTTTGCACTCTTTGATGGCTCCCTTTCTTCATTTCATATTCTAACTGTGAGTAATCCGATAGCTTCTGAAGCCTCCTGTACTTGCCTCCTGTTAAATCTAGATCTAGATCTAGATATACACACATATATATACACACACGGATGTATAAGCAAGATATTCTAATATATGAACTGCTGAACAAAAATCCTTCAGAAATGTTAAGCCATTTACTGTATAATATTCTTTAGTATCGTGAGCCTGGATCAGAAGAGTTAAAAGTTAAGTCACAAATTTAGGCCATGAATAAACTTAATAGTTACTTTGTTGTTTTGTTTTTTGCCATTTTCTAATGATGCACTTTCTAAGACCTCTTTTCTAAACTCCCATTGAGCTCTAGCTATATGGATAATGTCCATCTGAGTAAAAATATGGACTCCTGCTATTTGGAAAATTTTTATATAAAATGTTTCACAGAGCCCAACCAAGGCCAAGGAAACAACCCTGTCCAAGTGAGTAAATAGTAAATTTTCTAGGGCAGCAATGGAATGATTCAGACATTTTCCCCACCTTTCTTTTTCTCCTTCCTTTACCTCCAGACCAATTATAATGCACAAAGGCCCCAAAGTGCAGATTTGAAGTAGAGGCAATAGAAAACACCCGTCTCTATGTCAGTCCATGACCTGGAATTCCTTTCTTCATCAGGGCCATTACCATTGTGGAAAACTAATGCTGAATTGTGATATTATGTGAAATAATTTTCTTCTTAATCTTCCCAAGGCTCAAATAGCCTGCTGCTGAATTTGAGGATTCTCTCAAGTTTCCTCTCTCTTCCCCCAGGTTATGAAACTTGGTTGGGTCCTTCCTTCTTTTGTTAAAATGATAAAAGGATTAAGGCTCCGACTGATCAGTCATACTGAATCCTGTCCCAACTGAAAGATTAAGGATAGGTTGATCAGCCATTTTGAACTTTGACATATTTGAAGTATGGTGGTCTAGCAATGTGGGAGGAAGGAAAGTGTGTTTTGGGATCTTCCTTCGCTTCTCCTCTGATGAAGGAAGGAGGAATTGAAGTCTCTAAGTCACCCTCCTCTTTTGAAATATCCACTCACTTATATTGGTCAGGGGAGGTCCAAAAGTTACACTGTCAGGCCAAACAGAAATACACCTCACTTAATAAGCAAGAGGCAGGACTCATTTGGTCTCTCTTTTGGAAGGAGGCTGGCAAAAAGGATCTATTCTTTGTTCATGGGAATTGCAGGCCTTCTTTAATAAAGAATGTTATTCTCAGAGAAATGGCCTCATATTCTTTATTGGTTAAAATCTGAATGTTACACCACATAAATATAGAAAAAAGTAGAAGTTGTTCTGGTGCTAGTATATCTCAGAAATACAGAGAGATAGATGATATAACTATAGAGACATATATGGTACCTGCACTATCATTCATGTTTTTGGTGTGTTGATAAACTTATCACATACCTATTTAAAGAGTTTTTTCCAGTAGATAGTGAGAGATGAGTAAGATAGGTAGACTTTTCCAAAGTCTGAAAAATCCCAGGGCCTAAAAGAAAGCTTTATACAAGACTCAGCACTTGACTCTCTGCCTTTCTATTTTTATCTTTTTCCTCAGAAAACTTAGATGTTCACATGGTTGAAATGATCCTCTTAAGCAGATACTTTACAAATTTTAATTGCAAACAATGGATCATAGATATAAAGCTGGTTAAAAGTACTTCATCTAATTCAACTCCTTCATTTTAGGGATGAGGAAACAGGCCAAGGGAAGTCAAGAGATTCTTTTGATTCTAGTGATTCCTTCCTTGCTACCTTCAAAAGCAGCCGCTTTCCCTCAAATTATCATCCTATAATTCTACTCCTTTTCTCAGCCAAACTCTTATAAAGAGCTACTTATACTTGTTGCTTCCTTACTCACTTTTCAGCTTTTTGTAACTTGGTTTCCAATCCATTCACAAAACTAGCACTACTTTTTGAAAAGCTATTAGTGATCAATTAATTACCAAATGTTTTCAACTTCCAGTTACCATGTGAGAAAAAGATAGAATTACTTTTTATAGGAGAGAAAGCAGGAAAAAAAATGAACCAAATAAGGAGAATAAAACAATTAAAAATAATTTTAAAAATTCCATTATCATATGGAAATGACTTGGAGGGGTTTGGACCTTTAAAGTGGGTCAAAAGATGAACTTGGGGAGGAGAAATTTGACAAGATTAAGGAGAAATTTAGGACAATCTATAATGACAGACATATGGCCTAGATTTTATTATTGGGTTGTAAAAGAAGTAGACTCAAAGATAATTAAGAAGAAAATAAAAAGATTAAGGAAGACCAAGGAGGATTATATTAAGATAAAAGAAAGTAATTTGAGTCCAGCTATTAAGTTATTAAGAAGTGATAATTGATGTTATAAGTTTTAACCTAATGCTTAAATTGAGATATAAACACTTTAGTTTCAAGAAACAATGCTGAAAACTTCAATAATTAGGAAAGATAGGAACCTGTATCTAATGTGTGAGGTCTGCATTTTTTTGCCACAGCTGAGTGATTTTTATCTATATTCTAAGTGCAAATCATTCTCCTCCTGGTAAAGAAGGCAAAGAATACTTCTTGTGTCAACTCTTCAGTAGGAAAAGCTGGAATTGGAAGTGGAGAAGAGGAGGTGACTTTTGTTAGGATCTTCCTTCTCTTTGAGGATGGCTCTCTTTCTCTCTCCAATATATCACAATTAATATGTTATAGAAAGAAGAAATTAAAAAAAAAACAGCTAGAAAAGATATTTTTTTAAAAAAAGGTTTGAGGCACTTGGTGGAAACTGAATATAGGAGAGAAAGATTTTGAGTTAATTACTGTATTTGTTGAGGAAGGAAGAAGAATCTATAGTCAACAACTACCAGGATTTTGCTTGAGCTGTAGATCTAGATTGCATGAACCTCAAAGAAGTTACTGAATAATTGAGGTAGAAGTGATAATGGTAGCAAGAAGTATTCTAACTTCCTCTTCTTAACCAGTGAGCTGAGGGGAATAAATGAAGGTACAATTAATACTAGAAAGGGTAAACAGAGAAGTTGTATCATCAGAGGGAGCTAAGACTCAGTAAATGCAAGAAGGTGAAAGAAAGGGGAGAGGAAAAATTTTAAGATGAAGAAAAGTTTCTTATCTATATAATAAGCACTTCAGAAGATGCAGTTAATTAGGTAAGTGTTGTTTAGTTGGGAGTTTGAGGTAGGAGGGTTGCAAGGAATAATGACTCAGAGGATAAGGAATAGGGAATGGTGTTCAGATAATGATCTACAGGAGTTAGAATCACTAGGATGTGTAGGGCATGACAAGTTGTGAGTATGTTAATCACTGAGTGGAAGATGACACTCCTCTTCCCAGAGGAGGTTGGAGATTAGGCAGATGGAAGGCTCTATTTCACTTCTTGTCTTCCCTCCACAGACTGGAGATTAATCAAAAGAGTGATGAAAGAGATGAAAATCTTCCTCTTTATCGACTTCTTCTTCCCTCAAAGAAGGTGAAGCCAGTGATGGAAAGTCTGGTAGTCAGAAAGAAACTCACTTCTCCTTGAACTTATTTAGCTAGTCTTTACTCAGGGACCACTCAGAGGGGAAAATGGAAGATATAAGGGTGGTACAGAGGAAAGTAACTCTTTCTCACCTGAGGCTAGAGATCAGGAAGATTCAGCAGAAGACAGAAGTCTTCCATGCAGGGAGAGACAGAAGTCTAATTGATCAATAATGGTCCAAGGAGAGGCAAAAAGCCAAAAAATTATGAATAGATGGGGGAATTTCAGATAACACAAGCATGGAAGTAATGCATTTGTGGGTAAAGGCAAGATCAAAGATATGACTATCTTTGTGAGGGTGAAGGAGTAAAATGAGTAAATTAAGGAACTATGTATTTAGGGTTTTTGAGGGAGTACCAATATGTATGTTGCATATAAAGTCAGAAGTTGGAAAGGAAAGAAAGATTGTGAGCCACATATTGAACTTACTGAGGAATGAAAGATAAGAAATGTCCTAGAGGTCAGTAGGGAATAGCTACAAGAATTTTGATTGCGTGGTTAGTATGTATTGAAAGAACTTCAAAGGAGGAAATGTTACTACTGAATGATGGTGTTAAGAATGAGTCTGGCGGCTAAAATGGCCACAGAGTAGAAGCAAGAGGCTTCCTTTCCTCACCACCTACTGATATAAATTGCTTCAAAAGGACAAAAACTAAAATCAGAAGAGTGAAGGGGATCTTCCAAAGGGTGAAGCCTTGAAAGTAGGCAGGGTTTGGGCATTTCCATGCTATAAGGGGGTAAAATTACTCCTATCGAAGTGCAAGCTGATCACCCCTTCCCCACTCCACTTAAGGCACCAGAGTCAGAGCAAGCATGGGGCAATGGCTAGGTTGGGAGGGGGGGGCTGGTTGAGGACAGCACAGACTTACCCCAGAGAGCATCGAGACTTGGGACCCTAGGAGGCTGAGGAACTTAGAGATTGGGCACAGAGACAAGGCAGAGAGGGGCTGCACACAGAAGACACAGCAGAGACTGAAAAGTGGCCTCAGGGCAAAAACCACTCTATTACGCCATACAAAGACCTACCTACCCTCCTTACTCAGACTTCTGACAGGAAAGGGAAGAAATAATTAGCACAGAAATGGCCACCAACAGCCAGGAACTTCAATCTGCAACTATCAGAAAAAAAAATATCTTAACCCTGGATGTTTTCTGTGGAGAAAAACCCCAGACTACAGAGGAGACACTGCAGAGGATGACAAACAAGCAAACATATCACAAGCTCTTGAGGAGCTTAGATTTGAGATTATGAATCAAGTGAGAAAGATAAAAGAAACTTGGCAAAAAAAGTGGGAAATGGTTCAAAAAGAAAATAACAGTTTAAAAGACAGACTCTCCCATTTGGAAAAAGAAGCCCAGAAATCAAATGAAATGATAAGCAAATTGAAGACCAGAAATGATCTGCTTGAAGCCCTGAAAAGCAGGATAGACCAAACCAAAAAGGGAAGTCAAAAGATCATAGCTGAAAAACAGTCTTTAAAGAATGAGTCTGGAAGTATTAGTGGGGAGGAAAGAGTATACCAAATTCCCTCATTCATCTGAGTTGAGAGGAATGAATGAAAATGAAGGCAGTATTGGAAAGAGTGATCAGTAAGGTTGGATCACCAGGAGACACCCCAGATTCAGTGAAAGCCAGAAGATGGAAAGAGTGAGAAAGGAAAATATTTAAGATGAAAGCAAATTTTTTAATCTATGGAACAGATATCCTACAGGTCATTTTGAAAGTAATGGGTATCTTTTGCTTTTGACTTTGGGAGGGATGGTTTGAGGGGAATGAGAATCAGGCAGTGGGAAATGGAGAATGAGAGTTCCTATGATAGGGGATTCAGAATCACTAGGATTGGGAGGTTTGAGCCAGAGGAGAGTTTGTTAATAATTGAGGAATAAGTTCAAGTAGGTTTTCATTGTCCATAGAGGTTTGGCCCTAAAATGGGGTTTGGTCCCAGTATATGGTTCGGGAGTTCAATCAAAGGAACCTGTGCTAGGAGAGAAAAGAATGGTATTACTCCTCTTCCTGCAGAGCCAGAGATGATATTGGAGACTTGACAGAATGGCTTTTCTTTTTTTTTTCTTCCCTGGAACAGAGAAATCTGGTGCTTGATGGAATGATGTTTCTCCTATTCCCAAGGGAAGCAGGAGACCAGGCAGGAAACCTGGCAAAAAGGAATGTCATTTTCCAGATGCTGTCTCTTTTAATTTAACATCATTTAAAACTCCATTAGGTGTCATTTCCATCTCTGCATAAAGGTTTTATAATTGAATTCATTTCATGTTTCAAAACCCCTAAGCAGGTCAATTGATTGCTCTCCCAGGGTTCTATCCTCTCCACAAAGCAGCTCTTTATTTTCAGGTCAATCTCTCACTTGAATTCACAGCTAGCTTCCTTTGTCGCTTCTTGAAGCTATTTCTTCATTTGAGTGACTGCTCTTCTGTATCTGTGTCTGTAGAATATATGTCTCTACTTCCTGCTGAAATCAATGTCTCTTCCTGGCCAAGTAGCTCCACTTTGAAATAATATGGTTGTGTGAAGAGGGATAAGAAAATTCCTTCTTCTTCCTTGCTGTCCTCTGGTATAGATAGTCAGTCAGTAATCATTTATTAAGGATTTCCTATTGCCAATAAAAGGAAAATTGTAGTCCCTGCCCTTAAAGAGCTTACATTCAAATGAAGGAAGATAACACATAAAAGAGATAAGAAAAAGTAGAAAGAATGAGGGCTTACAGAAAAGGGGGGAGGGTGACAGAGAAAATCTTATGGAAGAGAGTCAGCAGTGTGGGCTAGAAATGGATGAAGACACAGGGGTCTCCTCCAAAATGACAACAAATGAACTCCCCATCTCTCTTGATGACTTGACAGTATTTAAAGCCCCCAAATACATGTCTAATTTTTACTCTGTCTAATGAAGAATATTCTTTAATTCTCTTAGAGAAAGGTTCATCAATAGATCCCTAGATAGTAATGCATTAACACTATATTCCCCAATTATCTACTCTCTATGAATCTCTATTGATGGAAGTGAAGAGGAACTTCTCCCTCCTTTATACATATCTCCCATCTGGACTTTCTGTAGATTCTTTAAGGACAGCAACCATATATTGAATAAATCAAATGTCCTCCTAAGCTTCTAATTCACAGGGTTTGTACCCTGTGGGGTAATCAATAAGAGTATGAGTAAATCATCCAAGAGTAGCATACAACAGGAACACATAAGATCAGTGTAGGGCTACCTCTAAAGGAGTTGAGAAAGTTTAGTATGGTTTGAAAGGTTAAAGGACTTGGATTAGTGGATAAAGAACCATCCTAAAGCCAGAAAGATCTGGTTTCATGTCTGACTTCTAGTATTTCCTGTTTGAGTGGCAGAAAGTAAGTCATTTAACCTCTTGAGAGTTTCCATACCTGAGAGTTCCTTATAAGATTGAAACCACAGATCTACCCTATATCCTATAGTTAGAAGTGTTATGGAAATATTCAAGGAATCATTGCCAATGATGCAATATTTTAAGAACCAATCTTTATTATATATGTTTAGCATAGATGCAGGGTATCTAAAATTTACCACCAAATAATATACATTTTCCTAATCCCTATAAACAATAAGATCTTGTTTTATGTAAACTCAATACATGTGAATTGAGGCATATGTGATTGACAATTGAAAAATATAAAAGTAGAAAATAAACAATTTAAATAACATGCTAAATCCATACCATTTCCCCAAGTGGTGTAAAGTCTTGAAACATTTGACCTAATCACACCTATTCTTGCTCTGAGAAGACCGTGTGAATCACTACATTGCTTTACTCCAAATATTAACTCCTGGACAAATATTATCAGTATCTGTCCAGAGTTCTTGCTCATAACAAGCCCTGTCTGTGTCAGGGCAGTGCTTCCCTATGTTTTATTAATATTATTTAGTCATTAAAATGGTCCCAAAGTGAAGAATTTTTGATGAAAGAAGAGAGAGAGAGCATTATGAGATATAAAATAAATAATTTTGATTAGATTAAATTAAAAAGGGTTTGTACAAACAAAAGCAATATAACCAAGATTAGAAGGAAAACAACAAACTGGGGGAAAATTTATAGCAGATTTCCCTGATAAAGTTCTAATTTCTCAAATTTATAGAGAACTAAGTCACATTTATAAGAATGCAAGTCATTCCCCAGTTGACAAATGGTCAAATGATATGAACAAGCAATCATAAAGAATTAATAAAGAAAGAAATCAAAGCTATCAGTAATCATATGAAAAAATGTTCTAAATCCCTGATGCTTAGAAAAATGCAAATTAAAACAACTCTAAGGTAACACCTCACATTTATCAGATTGGCCAATATGACAGTAAAGGAAAGTGCTAAATGTTGGAAAGGATGTGGTAAAATTGGGAGACTAATGCATTGTTAGTGGAGTAGGGAATTGATCCAACCATTTTGGAGGACAGTTTGGAACTGTGCCCAAAAAGCTATAAAACTGTGCATAACATTTGATCCTATAATACCACTAATAGATCTGTATTCCAAAGAGATTTTTCAAAAGTTTGAGGTGGGGGAGGGTCTACTTGTACAAAAATATTTATAACAGCTCTTTTTGTGATGGTAAAGAATTAGAAATTGTGGTATATGTTGGTGATGGAATACTACTGTGGTATAAGAAATGATGAGCAAGATTTCAGAAAAAGCTGGAAGCATCTTAATGAAATGATGCAGAATGAAATAAGCAGAACCAGGACAAAGTGCCCACAATAATAGCAAGTATTGCACGATGACCAATTGAAAAAACTTAGCTACTCTCAGGAATACAATGATCAGGACAATTCTGAAAGATGTGATAAAGAATGCTATCCACTTCCAGAGGAAGAATTTTTAGAGTAAGAATGCAAACCCAAGCATACTAATTTTCACATTAGTTTATTTATGCTTTTATTTGGGGGTTTGGGTTTTATGTGATTTTTCTCTTACAACAATGACCAGTATGTAAGTATGTTTTGTAAGATAATACATATATAATGCAGATTAAATTACTTACCATTTCTGGAAAGGGGGAAGGAAGAGAGAAAAGAAAACAATTTGGATCTTATAATTTTTGAAAAACTATGTTGAAAATTATTATTACATGTAATTGGGAAAATAAAATATATTTTAACAAAAAAAAATGACCCCAAAGTACAAGAGTAGTGATGCTGGGAGCTCTGGAAAGCCTAAGAAAAGTCATAAAATGCCTAGGTATGTTCATATAAGAAATACTTATTAAATAATAGGTTTTGCTTTTGTGCCCAATTTTCAGATTACTCCAAAGGTCTTGGAACATATTGTTCATGTAGTTAAATTAGAGAAGGGGGAGGGGGAAGAGGCAGCTGAACAAAGGGAAATATAAATATTTATATTTCAAAGATAAGGTTTTTAAATTTTTAGCAAACAAATTGGGAGGAAGCTTTACATATCAAATATAGCAAAAGGAGAAAAAATTATAGCTGGCAAATTGATGCAAAAATTAATCTAGCAAATGGTTATCTTAAAATGGAGCCAGAATTCTTTCACCCTGTTAGAATAGAAATTTATTTGGGATGGTTCAGTCTAGATAGAAGCCAGGGTCTCAGCTCAGAAGTAAGGGTGTTTAGATTTTGAGACATTCCCTTGTAGTGAGGGAAAAGAGAATTTGCTGTGGACCCTTGGGGAAAATAATCCCAGAAACCCTAGAGAAGAAGTCAGTTGGGGGCCATTGTTCTCTGACACTTGGAGAGGACAGTGGTGACTTTTTGATCTCTGGGTCTGAAAGATGGCTGGTGGTATTCGAAGAGATATAAGAAAACTAAGAAATTGAAGAAAAACCTTTCTACTGAATAGGTTTTATTGAGTGCTTTTCCCTTGAGCACCACAGGGGGCAGCAGAGAGTTTGTCTGTGAAACCTGACACAGCAGAAAAGAGAGGGAGGTTTGAAGCAAATTCTCTTTCAAGATTATATAAGCTATTTTAGGAGTTACTATATATTTTTAAGGTTCATTGTTTTGGAAATAGGCTTAGTAAATTATATTATCATTTTAGTCAGTGTGCAATTAGAATTTTGTACCCTTGAACTACATTTCCCAGCATTTCTCTTTTGTCTCCGTGTTACATCCTTATGTTTTGTAGATAAAGTTTCTATAACTCTTCTCTCTTGCATTCTTCTTCTGCTATTGCGACTGGGAAAAGTTCTCTTTACTCAGCTTCTTCTACTTTCCTCTACTTCAAGTGATTATTAATAAATTTTATTAAATATAATACTTAGAGTTATTGAATATCAATTTTTAATCTTACATTTATGGGAAGCCGTTGTGTAGAGGGAATTTCATCCCCTCACCCTCCTGGATTGCTGACCCTTTCAAACCATTTTTTACATGCCAGTGCTGCGTCCATGAACATAGATAAAAGGGTGTGGGTGGAACCCACCTGGGTCTTTTTTGAGCTCACTACTTCCTGGAGGAGGCAGGTGAGACAGACTGAGGATCCTGTAGGATGAGCTACACATGGTCAGAATGAGAGTAAGAATGGGACTTTAAACCTATGCTTATTTATCTTTCCTATTTCAAGTGATTATTAATAAACTTTATAGAAAATAAGAACTTATAAGATATTAATTTCCCCTCCCTACTCCAACGTGGGTCTCAAGTCCATGCTAGCAGCTTTTCAGCAAGGGAACACAGCATGGAGCAGCAAATCCATGCTATCCACCTAAACCTCAGCCTGGCTAATCCAGGAGGGATTTCATGCTGAGGGGGTGGGGACTGAGGTATCACAGGGCCAGTAGTTTTGCCCCTGTGGGGGAAGGGTCAGAATTTTTCTCCCAAACATTCCTTGTGAGGCTTTTACTCCTAGGCAGTGCATACTAGGGTAGCACCACCTATGGACAGGAAGTAGAGATTGCAAGCACGGCCCAATTTCCTGCCTATCTCAAACAGTTTCTGTTTCTAGAGAGCCTTACTGAGTTCACGCAGCTTACAGCTTTTGGATGTCTTTTCTTGCTACTGTTCCTGGGTGTACTAATTGAATACCTTGCAGCTGTTAGCTTGAGTAATCTCAAGACTCAGAGGGGAGATTTATCTACCTACATCCCTTTGCTATTTTGGCCTTCCCAGTCCCTGCAACACATCCAATATGGGATTTGTCCACACTATGCTCAGTGCAGGTATGGGGAACCCCAGAGGTGTGACCAAAGGAATCAAAATGGATGATAATCCTGGGGAGGGGAAGGAACCTTAATGAGATCTGGAGGTGAATTTTAAGCCTTTTCAGACTTCATTGTTTTATTGATGTTAACTCTTTCAGTTTTGTTCCCCTCCAAATAGTGAACAAGTCTCTATTGGAATTGGAGAAAAGAATTCTTGAATTCAATGTCTGTATCCCATCACACTTATTGTATTTGTTGAGTGTTTGTTTTAAAATTCAATTTTGTTTTTTAAGTTCACATATTAATATGATCTGTACTATTCTGTTACACTGAATCATTTTCAGTTACTGTATTTTGGCCATTTAGTTATATGTTCTGTTACATTGTCTTTATTTATAACTCCTCATATGACTAGACTGGAGAAAATACCATTGTAAAAGTCCATAAACAACTTCTACAAACCCTTTTCAGTGGCAAAACCATTAAGTCCTTATGGATGCTTGATTTGACACCACATCCATCAAGGTCACATCTTGCCTAAACAGCCTTTTGTTCCTTTTTGCTTTTGTTAATTGTCATATAGATGATGAAGGATGGACTTCATCAAACTGGTTACAACCTGTATACAACCTTTGGAGAATTTAATGAGCAAAATATCTGGATTGATTTTAAGGGATGTTCAGAAGTGATTTTCAGATATCTAGTAGCATCCCAATCTTTGACTGATCATTTGCCTGCCTTTGAGTTGTTTGTAACAAGAGGTAAGAGTTCATTTGTAGTTCAAGTGAAGTGCAATAGCACTGTTGTATTCCCCATTTCCACATTTATTAAAAAGGTAATAGGTGAGAAATCTGAAGTGATTTTCACTATTTAGTCCTCAGCTCCACATTGAAATGGATGGGACATATTGGAGACAGATCTTTTACACTATTACAATCTCATGCCAGAGGGAGAGAGGTTCCCCAAAAGGGGCTTGGCTACCCTTTGATAGGTTATAATCTCATCTGGGAGGTGGGAAGGATTTTCCTGGGAAGCATAGTAGCTTCTGAATGGGTTTTTATGTTTATAACTCTTCAGCTTACTCTACCCTTCCACTAGAGTGATCTAAATTTTTGGTGACATTTTAGACCCAAAAGGTTTTCATCAGCAGTACAGAAGTTTGTGTTTTTTCTGGACTTCTCTGTCACATTTTGAAATGATGGCAGTAATAGACTTTGTTAAAAATATCTCAGCCAAGGTTGAAAGATTGGCTAGATCTGTAGAAATTGTGACAAATATCCATGAGCTTCAAAGGTTTTTAAATATCACATAGCAACCCATGAGATCTATATGATAGTGGGTTGTTTGTTATTGTCACTAAATGGGCTTTTGTGATTTTGAGGATTTTGGCACCCCTTTGAATGTGCATTACCCGCTGTTCAACTGTTTTATGAAGCTATTACTTAGTTAAAATCATTTTTACTCATACTGTGAATCATGGGCAAATTAAAAAGGAAACAGATCTCATTTTTTTGGTGAGAAACCTTTGTATTCTACCTCTTCTACCTACCTTATAAGCTATATATTTTTGATTTTTAAAACCTTTTTTCATTATTCTTTTTCCTTGTATGTGCAATAGAGTATTTGAGTTTTCTTTTTTCTCTCATTTTTTGTACTCGAAGTGCATGTTACCAGTATTATTGTGTTTTTAAAAATTTTGCATTAGGGTAAGTTTAAAATGTCCATTAGTTCTAATATAAATGCATACCCAAAAGCTTTAGACTATGGAAACCTGCCATTCATTGTTTAAAATTAGGGGACTTTACTTAACATTTGCATCTGATTCCAGGACAAAAGATCACAAATAGAGCCACTGCACAGTGCCAAGGAACACAAAGTTAATCTGCATAGTGCCAATGAACACAAGGTCAAAGAGACCAACCAATCCCAGTGTGATTGATGAGATTCTGCACCAAAACAGGAAATTTAAACTTGTTTGAGATTCGAGGTTGCAGCTGTTTGACATATATCCAACACATGTCTTCCCCATGCCACATTCTACCAAGTATCAAAGTTTGGCTACCATCTTGGCTCCTCTATCCCCAAGCGAAAAGGTAAAATCAGACCAGGCAATGCTATTTCCCAGTTGCTACTAAAATCTAGTTCTTTTTCTTTCTTTCATAGTGTGATAATTTTCTATAGTCCTGGCTCCTAATTGGGTAAGTGCATAATTGCTACTACAGGCTTCTGGGACATAAATCACTTTAATCAGGCTCTGACTCAAGGACCTTTTATAGGTTTATTTTTCCTTATTTATAATTTTTACACATAAGACTTTGATATTTTATATTTCATCCAGAAGTTATTTTTTCTCTTTTATTTGGATTTTTTGATGTTTTTTTTTAAACATTTATTAACATTTATTTTTTAGGAAAGTTAACATGGTTACATAATTCATGCTTTTCTTTTTGATGTTTTTAATTTCTTTAGGCAACTGATTCATATACCTCATAGCTCAGCCATGCATCCCTGAGTGATCCCTGTGTTTGTCAACACCATCCTCAGGGGGGAATGTATTATTATTCTATAATGCAAAATTTAAATACTTTTGAGAGTAATTTTAGGATAAGAAATTTACTACCTCCAAGAATCCAGAAAGTGAACTGTTTGGAGAAGGCACCATGGAGATGCCTGCAGAAACCACACACTGTACCAAAACATCCAGGGTGAAGTTTGGGATGTGGTGATTTGAACTGTGTGTGTGTGTGTGGGGGGGGGCGGTTGAACACATTTATTTTGAATATACACTCTTATGCTAATGAGGCTGCCCCCAAATTGGTCTTTTTGTCAATGTAGCAATCATTGGTTTTGTTCTTTTTTTCTTTTATTTCCCTCTTATCACCAAATTATGGTAATTTCCCTTTAGAAACTGTAATATGATATGTACCTCTAGTTAAAGATCTTTTAAGCTGGTTATGTTTAAATGATCCATTGGGGAGACCAGTCTCCCAAAGGATCACAGGAGGGAATGTGTAATTAGAATTTTGTACCCTTGAACTACATTTCCCAGCATTCCTCTTTCATCCCCACATTACTTACATTTTGTAGATAAAGTTTCTGTAACTCCACTCTCTCACCCTCTTCTCCTGCTATCTTAGCCAAGAAAAGTTCTCTTTACTCTGCTTTTTTCTACTTTCCTCTATTTCAAGTAATTATTAATAAATTTTATAAAATATAATACTTGGAGTTATTGGATATTAGTTTTTAATCTTACATCAGATAGAATAGTGAGTGTAGTGTCTACCTTCATAGACAAAGAAAAAATCCCTTGCAGGACAGTTGGGGGAGTGTTATATAGAAGAAATATTAGTTATTAGGGATTATATACGAGATCTCCAACTCCTATTCCTCCTTCATATCCCTCTATCTACTATTAAGAAGAAATAAATAAGAATTATTTAGTAAGCTGCCTCAGGCCTTCACTCCACTATCTGTGTAGCAGTTTAGCTCTAGCTTTAGTCTGATCACTATAAGTTTAAATTATCATTTATTACTTTTGACCACCCAGCCTAATGTAGAAAACAAGTTTTATTTAAAAGCCTGATATATATAGGTGTGTGTGTGTGTGTGTGTGTATATATATATATATATATATATATATTCACACATATAATATTATTATCTTTTACTACAACCCATAACCGGTTATTTATTTTGAGCTTATTATTGAAAGCCTTAGTTAAATTCCATACTGTAGCCTTAACCAGCTATGATTTTCCTTATTTAAAAAAATGGCAATTCTAGAGCCAAATAGGAAAGGAATTTTAAGAGTTTTCTAAATCAAAATCTTGAATTTTAGGCTCTTTTCCCCTTCTGGTCTTAAAAACATTTCCTACTAGATAATGATTAATATTTACATAGCACTTTAAAATGTACAAAGAATTTCTTTTACAATAAGCCTATGAATTAAATAGCACAATATTATCATCCTTGTTTTACAAATGAAAATGAAGAAGTTTGATGATATGTCACTAATGTTTTTCCTGATTCTAAGTCCAATGTTCAATCCATTAAACCTCTCATTTAGCGGATTTTTTAAACTGCTACCAAAGTAATTACTACTCTAAAATACCAAAACTTTGTTTTTCACTAAAAACACTTAGTATAACACTTTATATTGGAGTAGTTAGATGGTGTAGTGAATAGAGTATTGGGCATGGAATCAGGAAGACTTATCTTTCTGAGTTCAAATCTGGCTTCAGACACTTAATTTCTTTGACTTAATTTTCTCATCTGTAAAATGAGCTAAAAAGGAAGTGGCAAACTTTGCCAAGAAAACCTCAGATGAGGTCACGAAGAGTTAGACATGACTAAAAATAACTGAACAACAATAACAAAAATAATGTTATAAAACCAAAGAATTGATAGTACATTGTCTATATTGACTACTAGTTTAGAACAAACTGAATAAGTAGACTATTCTTTGTTCTAACCATATAATGAAAATATACTCAAGTTTCTCCTAGTACTTGGCCTGGACCTCTCTTTATCTTTATCACATTCTTCCTTGTATCATAGTTATCTCAATAAATGTTTTTTCCAAGTATTAGATGATAAACACCTTGAGCAAACTTATTTCACCTTTTTAACCACATTTTTTAATATACATTAGGCATGTAATTTTTATTGAACTGAATTATTCTTTCAATATCCCCTAGAACAGGGGTCGGCAACCTTTTTGGCCGTGAGAGCCATAAATGCCACATTTATTAAAATGTAATTTCGTGAGAGCCGTGCAGTGCTCACAGTGCACACTCCTATATCAGCGCCTGAAAAAAAATTGACTTTATGGCTCCTGCAGAAAGAGCTATATCTGGCCCTCAAAAGAGCCAGATATGGCTCGAGAGCCATATGTTGCCAACCCCTGCCCTAGAACATGGAAATGTTATAATAAAAACTTTTTTAAAAAAAGATCTACATTGTCCTACCATATTCTTTGCCATCCCTGTTTATCTCTTTTTAAATACAGAGGCAAAATTTTAAATGTTTGGTTTTTGTTGATGTTAACAATTACAAAATAAAAACATCTAGACAATCTCTTGCTGCTTCTTAATGGCTTTGTTCAATTAGTGGTTAAGAATGGAGATCATAAGCAGAAGTGTATATGTATAAACTCAATTTGAAGAGTAGGAAAATGTTCCTTTTAAATAAAATAATATTATGAAGATAAAAAATATTTAATATTTACTACCTTCTAAGTTGTACTGCAAATTTCATTTATTTTTAAAGACCAACTGTTTTTATTAAAATGTTTTCTTACTTCTTGATTTCATTTTAATGTCACATTATAATATTTTATTTTGCACTGTTCATCGTACATATTTCATACCAGAGTGGCTTTAAAACATTAACACATTACCTTAAAACCTGATCATTAGTCAAAGAGCATTAAGTTTTTGCATGGCTGGTATTATATTGATATATATCAATGTAACTTTTTTATTCCTATCTATGCTTTTGTCCATGGGCAGTCAACTCTACTTTTCATACTGGGAATATATTTTTGTTTTAATTCATCACAATTGACTTTTTTGTACATAATCTGCTCAAATATTTGTTGATAGACAACATATAAAGGATATAGTTCATAGAATCTGAGAAATTGAATTTAGGGTAAACAAAGCATTTATTTATTTATTTTGTTATGATTATATTCGATCTTGATATTGATTATGGCCAGTTGATTGTCATTTGGTATTGATTAGATGGTATAGATTCTGCTAAAGCTTTTAGGGCTTAGCTGGTTCTGGCAATAGATGAAACTGGCTAGAGACAGATTACTACAAAACCTATTTATTTACTATCTGGAGAAACAGGGAAAGGGTAAAGGAGGTAGAAAGTAACATAGGACAACTCTTACCCTAATTCTAGGATTTCTAAATATATCCCCAAAAAAACTGGTCCACAAGGATCTTCTTCTTATTCACCACAGGTGAATCTCCTTAATCTATTCTACAACTGTCTATCTAAAACCCAAATCTATCTTTCTAATCTTATTCTACTGTAAAACTTTCAATATTATTAACCTCCTTGAAATATAGAACAAAAGTAATAAGTTGTCTTCTCTAACTAACCAATGTGACAGAGATCAAAATGTCTTCTCTCACTCTTCTCTCGCTCTTCCAAGCAGAGCAAATCTCACGTTGTTCAGCATGAGCAAACAGCGCCCTCTAGTTGGTAGTTGTACTCCCTTTCAGGAAAGCAACTCTGACAGCCAAACCTCTTTCTACCTTCACAGATCTTCTTGTCAGGTGTCCAAGTTAAGTTTGGCCGAAGTGTCTAACTGATATTATCCAGAGAAACTAACCAGTCAACCTACTCTCTTGAGAACCAGTTCAAGAAAGACCCCAATTGACCATACTCTCTGGGGGGTCTGGGATATTTTCTTAAGGGGCCGACATCATTCTTTCCTCTGGCTCTGTCTTAATGGAACAGATTTAAAAGTGACAAATTCTTTCTATGGGTTGAAACTCTTGCTTCTAACTAGGACCTGTTCTTAATGCTGCTAATTAACAAATTAAACCTTACAATTTATTCATTCATTCACTTATTTATTTGTGGCTATTATCTTTTCTGGTAATCCAAATTACTTTAGTAAGGCTAGACTCTAGTACATGAAAGAGTGGATTCTTTATTTTTTTGTGCATGGTTACTCTAGATTATATCTTTAATTTCTTAACATGAAAAGAAAGATTCAGCATCTCTTGTCAATAACTAGCTTATTAAATTCTCAAGGCATTCAGAATTGCTAAGTCATTGAAAACTTTACCAGAAGTGTCAGTTCCTGACATTAATAACCTCTCTTGTGAAAATATAAGTCAACCAATCTGGACCTGTGGGGGATAGTCTCAGTAAAACATCTGCAGATATTGTACTCAAGTTAAATAGTAATACTGTACAAGTCACCCACAAATTATCTTTATTTTATTTCTTTTCTTCTATTGAGGTATGTATTAAATTTTATTAGGACAGATAAGAACTACCACCTTCATGGACCTGAAGGCACATTTCAAGATCCTTTCCCTATATTTTGCCCTTTTGTGTTGAAAAGTTTACTTGTTTTATTTAAGTTAGAGATGTGATTAAAAACAACAACAAAAACAAAACAAAACAAAACATTTGTTTGAATACAGTGTTTAGTAGGACAATTGGAATGGCCCAGAGGAAGGAGAGATAATACTACTTTATTATCCAGAACACTATTTCTAGATAGGAGTTTGAAGCAGAAAAAGAGAGTTGACACATTTTTATAACTTCTCAATGCAGAGAGGGTACATTAACCAGGGTCCCTATGGGTAATGGGTATGGGTAATTTCCTATGGGTAATGGGTTAGCAATAATGGCTAGGCAGTTAACTGGCCAGCCAGCATTGAAATGGGCATCTTCTTTTCAGCCTAGTTTGAAAGGAATGACACTTTTCTAAAAAGGAAAGACTAGAAAAAAATTATTGTTCCAAATGGAGTAGCAGATTGACCCACAAAAAGGTAGTGGGCAGTAAGAGATACTGTCAGTATAGTTTGTCTAAACCTCCTCAGCTTCCAAGCCCTGATGCAGGTAGTCATCCATTCTTTTCATCATATCTACTTCCCTGTTTCAGAAAGTTTCTCCTTTTTTTTTCTTCCTGCAAATTAAAAAAAAAAATGGAAGGAATAATCTTTTGAGTTAAAGTCAGCTTTTTTATCAGTCAAACAAAATTCCTTGGGGGTGAGCCAGAAGGATACTGGGGGATTCTTGCCTGAACCACCAAGCAGCCATCTCTATGACATATTGGGTTTGGCCAACACATATACAGATATACATATACATAGATCTGGAACTCTATTCCCAAAATCTACTCTGCCCCCAAACTGTCGAATAGTTTAAGTATCTTTATATACAACACATACAATCATATACAACACATACACATATACACATGTATTTATATATTAATCAATTAATTTAAATTTTATACACATGTACTTATTAGTGTTTCACAGATTATAAAAAATTAAAATTCAATGGCTGTCAAAGAGATGAAATTAACACTTTTAAAATAACTTTTTATTTAAATAAAACTTTTATTTTTTTAACACCACAAACTTTTTGCTTTTATCTAAAAATAAAAATTTTAGTAAAAACGATGTGACTGAAGGAGATTTATTTTATTAAATGTTGCTTTAATACTTTATGATACAATGATTCAAAGGCCTAGTTCTAAGTTCAATGTTATTATAATGGTTTTAATAGCTTGCCTAGCTAAAAAAAATTCTTCACAAAAATACATAACTCAAAAATCATCTTTGACTGTGCTCTTTAAATTATAATTCACTTTTCAATTCCATTTACTGAGTTATTCCAAAAGTTTTTTGTTGAACTTTTACTAGTAAATGTCTGTCTTCCTTTACATATGTAGAAGAGAAGGATGATATCTGGAATTCAGGTCTTAGGTATGGTAGGTGGAGAAGGATAGTTGTAAAAGAGGAAACAAATTATGGTTGGACTGGATATTTAAAGTTTGGTCGCCAGGAATTGATTACCCAATTCCAAAATAAAAAACCCAAGTAAGGGTGACTTTTATGGTGATTTATTCACAATTAGGAAGGGTGAAGGTAGGGAGAGAGAGAGAGAGAGAGAGTTAGTTACTCCAGGGCCTGGTCCAGAGACTTGAACCAGGAAGGTCTTCAGAGGCCCCAACAAAGGGGGCACAGAAGTTAATTAAAAAAGGCTTCTAACCACGAGGCCTCCTCTAAGAAGAGAGGCCTCTTTAGGGCTAGGGCCTCCAAAAAACATCAAGGAACATGAAAGGGATTCAGCCTAACTTAAATATGTGACAATTCAAAAGGAAGCAGTCTGAGGTCTCAACCCGAGCTCCTTCAAGGCCAGGTTCAAAAGGCCAAATCCCCTTCACAGGAAGTTACCATCATATTTAAAAGGCAGTTTGTTTCATCACTTCCTGCATCCACCCTCCAGTTCTACATGGACAAATGGCAGCCTCAGCCTTTGGCAGCCACTTGTTTTTGATTTTTCACTTACTAGCACATGTGGGTCATAGGCCTCCCCCCTCCCCACTTAATTCTAAGTTGGATGGGGTGACATTATTCCTGGTGGCTAAAGTCTAAAGAATGAATAAGGGTGAGCTAATTTCATTTACACATAGATGACATGATGGCTGATCAGTCACTCATTTCTTGGTGGTGAGTCATCTTTATTTTCTTAAACTATTCAATGGTTTGGGGACAGTGTAAGTTTTGGGAAACAAGATATAGATCTAAGAGAGTTGAATAATTGATCGCCAAGTCCCCTAGCAGCAACAACTGCCTCCACATCTGTCATTTCTTGCTATCTACATGTAGCACAGGTTCTAGGACTATCTCAGTCCTCACTTGCACTGGCAGACTAAGTCCTCAGAATGCCACTGTTATTGATATCCTCAAATTCTGGAGGTAGTTCTTATATATTGGAGGTGGGGGTGGGGGCATCTTTTTTACTGCTATAGCTCATGAGCCCCCATCAGTATGCTTTCCCCAATGATTATCAGTTGATATGCTTTAGTCAACTAGACTTAGCTAGCTTTTAGAAAAGGTTATTTACAAAAACAATAAAAATAGTTAGCAAATAATATCCTCCCTCCCACCAAGCCTGTGACATACTTTCTCCATATAGAATCCAAAATAAAGTAGGCTCAAGTTTAAGGAGCACATGTCAAAAAGGGGCATATCATAACTCCTAGGAATCCTTTTGCTAGAGACTTCAAGATGTTGTTTTAAGGCACAGTGTAGTTTTTCTGCTGGGCTCTTTAGAAACTTGAATCTATATATCCTCATCATATTTCATCTCTCATTAACTCCTAATACAGCAACTACCCTTGATCACTGATGATCCAGATGGTCATTGATGAAAAAATCCAAATCCTTTGGTCTTCTGAAATTCACAAGGTCCTCTCCAGTGAAAGTTGGATTTGATTGGAGGCCCTGACTTCAGGTTCAATGCACAAAATAAGGGACTTTTAGATTATATAGTTAACAAAAGGAGATTTATTTAACCATAGTATAGAAAAGATATTTGATTAGGATACTCCAGCACTTACTAGAGACCACTTCATATGGAAACGTGTTCTTCAGCAATGCAAAGTGTGGTAACTTGAAGAGTCATGGGACATATGATGAGTCTAAAGGGCCCAACTCTACATAGTTAACTCTACATAGGTATAAAAAATACCCTTAGGTGGCCAGAAAGCTTTATTAACAAGATCAGAAACTACCAAAAGGATATTTCAAAACAGATGCAGCTTGAGCCATAGTCTCCTGTATCGATCAAAATCTGAGAAAGGTTTTATTATCTTTTGGGGAAGAAATGAGCATAGTTAACATTGTGAGGGATAGGGGAGAAATATGGTAGATGGACATCCTATCATGAAATGGCAGGGAAGAGACTGTGAAGATAGGATTAACTCTCCTCTTGCCCATCTTTAAATTAATCAACAAAAACTGAAAACACCCCTACTTAACACTAAGTAGGGGAGGTTCTTAACACTAAGAGTCACTTATTAAAAGTGGATGAAAACCCAGACACAGCAGACCACTCCCTGGACAGTGCTAAGCAAATTTAAAGGCGGCAGTGGCTCCCATTATGTGGAGGAAGGGACAAGAAGGGACATGGAAGAAGGACTATAATGGATCTTAAACTTCCTGTCCAAGAAGTCTTCAGCCTGAATCTGGGACCTGGAGGATCTTGGACTGGGACTGAGGCTTGGAGCTATGAATTGGGACTTCAAACTGGGACTCTGGCTCTTGGACTGCTTCTGGTAAGATTGTTCCTGGATCTTCTCCTTTGGAGCTTTGGCTTGGGTGAGTGAGAAGCTGACCCTCCTCTCCTGGCTTCTGGAGAGATTAGTTGTGGAGAGGCCTCCCCTTCTTGGAGGAGGTCCTGTGGGTTGAGTCCTTGTTTAATTCACCACTGAGTCCTCCAGCTGAAGGATTAACGAGCCCTGGATGGGTTGAGCCAGGACTGGAGCAACATTTAGGGTGATAGGCTAGACTTCTTACTCTACTTCACATTTCTCTACTTTTGCTCATTCCACCTCTTTGTAAATAAAGCTACTGAAAGTCAATTTGACTTGAGCTATAATATTTTTAAATTGGCCACCACAGTACTATCTTAGAATTCTCACATATTTAGTCAAACCCTTAATTTTAATTCCTTATGAGACTAAGGTCAATGCCAGGCCGCTCAAATGATTTCTTCTTTCCTGGAAGCTCCCATCATTTTGAAGCTAGACAATAGATTTTTCAGTTTCAAACTAATTCACTAGTTATAGGGGAAGCCAAATGAATCAGTGAATAAGAACATTGGATCTAGTGTCAGAAAAACTTGCATTCAAATCTTTTCTTGGACACCAGCTACCACAAAAATTTTTGATATAAATATTTCTATATATGTTCCTTTTAATTTTTCATTAATGTCTGGTATTTAGACCTAGTAGTAGTAAGGCTGGGTGAAAGTTTAATGTCTTTCAGAATAATTCTAAATTGTTTTCTAGAATGGCTAGACCAATTCATAGCTATACCAACAATGAATTCATATCTCTGATTTCCCAAAGCCTCTCCTTTTTTTGAAAGAAAAAATTGGTTATTATCCTTATCATTTTTCTTTTTTGTTACCTTTGCCCATCTGGTGAATATAAGGTAGATCCTCAAAGTTGCTTTAATTTTGATTTCTCTAGTTATTGGTGATTTGGAATATCTTTTCAAATAGTTGATGATAGCTTACATGTCTTCCTTTAAACTACTCTTTCATAGTCTTTAACAATTTATGTATTAAGAAGTAGCTTCTCTCTATCCTTCATTTGGTCATGAACTCTTCACCCAACCACATATATAAAAGGTAATTTCTCATTTGTCCCTTTAATTTGTTCATTATGTCACACTATATATATGCCACTTTCCCATTCATATTGTTAGGATTAAAATTCTCTGGAAATTGTATATGAAGTTATAATTATTTATTAGATAGTGAAAGAAAGAGGGTTGTGGAGAGTAAAGGCACATAGTCACATGGCTAAATCTGAGTTTTCCACCCATCTCATGTCTCCATTCATTAGAAAAGAGACCTCAAGAGTTGCCCTCCCAGAAAAGTCCCTAGACCAAGACATTTGCTGTTTCTTCAATCCCTAATTTATAACCCTAATGACATTTTTTTTCTGGGTCTCCCTGGTTTGACAGATGACCTCAGTCTGGTTTGGATACTAGACTTCCCAATTCAGGAATCACATCGGACAAGAGGCAAGCCATGAAGCCTCTGGTGTCCTCTCACAATACATGCCTGCCCAATCAAAGAGTGGGACTGAGACTGAAATGGATTTCCAAACTTTCCTTTCTAAAAGGAAAGAGGGATACAAATTTATATTAAATTCACACAGTATTTTGTTCAGGGTATAGTATGAGAAGTTCTATTTCTGATAAATTGCTTTCTAGTTTTGAAGTAGTCTTTGTTAAGTATTAAGTCCATTTCACAATAATTGGGGATTTGGGGTTTAGTGAACAGAATGCTATTGTTGTTCATTTGCTCCTGTATGTTGTATAGTTAATCTGTCAAAATCATTATTTTTACCAGTACCAAACCTCTAGGTGGTGGAATGACTAGTGTTAGACTTTGAGTCAAGAAGACATTAATCAATCAATAGACATTTATTATGCATCTATTATGTGCCAGGCATTGTACTAAGTTCTTGGTATATAAAAAGAGGCAAAATAACAGCCCCTGTCCTCAAGGAGCTTACAATCTAATGGGAGGAGACAATATATAAACAAATATATACAAAGCAATGTATATATGTATAGAAGATGAAAAGGAAATAATTAATAGAGTGAGAGCACTATACTTAAGAGAGGTTGGGGAAGGCTTCCAGTAAAAGGTGAGATTTTAATTTGAATTCAAAATAAAGGCTATCAATAGACAAAACAGAAAATTAGGGGTAAATTATTTCTCATGAGAAGGCATGTAAGAATCATTCCAGTGGAGGGGAAGATGGGGGTGGTGATGAGCAATGCTCAAACATTACTTTCTTTGGAATTGACACAGAACAGCAATAATTCAGTTAGCTATAGAGACCTAACTTACCCTATAGGGAAAAATAAAAAGGAGAGAGAGTATAAGAAAAGGGAGGGTGAACTGAGGGTGGCAGTAGTCAGAAGCAAAAATATTTATAAACTGGGTAAGGCTGAAAGGAAAGGAAGAGAAGGATAAATAGGAGGAAAATAAGATGAAGGGAAACATACAGTTAGTAATCATAACTGAATGTGAATGGGATGAACTCACCATAAAATAGAAGAGGATAGCAGAGTGGATTTTTTGAATAATATTTTATATTTTCTCCAATTACATGTAAAAACAAGAACGTGAAATATAGTATGCTTTGGTCTAGATTCAGACTCCATCAGTTCTTTCTCTGGAAGCAGCTGGTATTTTTCATCATGAGTCCTTTGGGATTGTCTTGGATCATTGTCTTGCTGAGAATAACTAAATTATTCACACTTGTTCATTGTACAATATTGCTGTTACTGTGTACACTATTCTTACTGGTTTTGCTTAACTCACTCTGTGTCCTTTCATCTAAATCTTTCCAGGATTTTTTGAAATCCTCTTGCTCTTCATTTCTTATAATACAATAGTATTCCATTAACAATCATATACCATAACTTACTCAGCCATCCCCACATTGATGGATATCCTTTCACTTTCCAATTCTTTGCCACCACATAAAGAGCTGCTAAAAATATTTTTATACGTCTTGGTCTTTTTCCTTTAAAAAAATCTCTTTGGGGGTACAGAACTAGTAATGGTAATGGTGAATCAAAGAATATGTATGATTTTATATCCCTTTGGGTGTAGATCCAAATTGCTCTCCAGAATGGTTGAATCAGTTCACAATTCCCCCAATAATGCATTAATGTCTCAATTTTCCCACATGTTCTACAACTTTTGTCATGTTCCTTTTCTATCATAATAGTCAATCTGGTAGATGTTGGATGATAGCTCAGAGTTGTTTTAATTTGCATTTCTCTAAATTAATAGTGATTTAGAGAATTTTTTTCTAATAGCTATGATACCTTGTGTTATCCTGACTGTGGCTCTATTACATTTGAATTGCTTCTTTTTGGCTGCTTGAAATATTTTTTCCTTTCCCTGGGAATTCTGGAATTTGGCTATAATATTCTTGGGAGTTACCCTTTGGAATATCTTTCAGGAAGTGATTGTTGTATTCTTTCCATTTCTATTCATTTAATTACTTCAAGAACTGCCTGTTTATGTCCTAGGACCATTTATCATTTGGGGAATGATTTGTATTTGTATACATTTGACTTATTTCTATATGTATTTGAGAAATGAGGACTTTATTAGAGAGATTTCTAAAAAAAACCATTATGGTTTCTGTGCATTACTCTCCATCCTGTTCCCCGCTTCTTTATCCAACTCTTTCTCCTTTTATCCTGTCCATCCTCAAATGTGTTTGCTTCTGACAACTGCCTCCCCCAATTTGCCCTCCCTTCTGTCCCCACCTGCCCTTTCTACTTTCTTGTAGGGCAAGTTAGATTTTTATACTCTATTGAGTGTGTATTTTCCTCCTTCTTTGAGCCAATTCCAATGAGAGTACAGTTTGAGGGCTCCTTTCCCCACCTCCTTCATCTTTTCCTTGACTGTAAAAGTTCTTTCATGCATTTTTATGAGCTCATTTACCTCATTCTACCTATACCTTCCTGCTTCACCAAATGAATTCCTCTTTCTCACCCCTTCATTTTATTATTATTATTATTATTATTGGTATCATCCTATCTTATTCAATGTTTGTGCTGTCTACATAACTAACCTAATAATGATAATGGTCTGAAGAGATATGACTGTCATCTTTCCATGTACAGATGCAAACTATTTAACTTTATTGAATCTCTTATAATTTCTCTATTTTGTTTGCCTAAAACAAGCTTCCCTTGAGTCTTACATATGAGATTCAAATTTTCTATTCAGCTCTGGTGTTTTAATCAGGAATGCTTAGAAAGCCTCTATTTCATTGCATGCCCATTTGCTCCCCTGAAGATTTATACTCAGTTTTGTTGGATAGATGATTCTTGGTTGTAGTCCTAGCTCCTTTGCCCTCTAGAATATCATATGCCAGGCCCTCTGATCCTTTAATATAGAATCTTCTAAATCTTGTGTTATACTGACTCTAGCTCTAAGATATTTGAATTACTTCTTTTTGGATGCTTGCAATATTTTTTTCCTTAACCTGTGAGTTCTGGAATTTGGCTATAATATTCCTGGGAGTTATCCTTTTGAGAGCTCTTTTCTTGTTGTTTATTTATTTAAAGTGTCTTTCATGGTTACATGATTTATGTTCTATCCCTCCTCTTTTTCTTTCCCCCTTCCAGGAGCCAACAAGCAATTCCACTGAGTTATACATGAATTATCACTTAATACCTATTTCCATATTATTCATTTTTGTAATACTGTGATCTTTTAAGAACCAAAATCCCACATCCTATATCTGTAAAAACAAGGGATAAATCATATATTTTTCCTCTGCATTTCTACTCCCAAAGTTCTTTCTTTCAATGTGGATAACATTCTTTCTCATAAATCCCTCTGGATTGTCCTGGATTATTGCATTACTATTAGTAGCAAAGTAGATTGCATATGATCATTCCACAATGTTCTAGTTTCTATGTACAATGTTCTCCTGGTTCTGCTCATTTCATTCCACATCAGGTCATGGAGGTCTTTCTAGTTCATATGGAAATCAATCAGTTTATCATTTCTTATAGCACAATAGTATTCCTTCACAATCATGTACCACAATTTGTTCAACCATTCCCCAAGCAAGAGGCATCCCCTCATTTTCCAAATTTTTGCCACTATAAAGAGCATGACTATGAATATTTTTGTACATACATTTTTCATTATTATCTCCTTAGGGTGCAAACTCAGTAGTGGTATTGCTGGATCAAAGGACATGAATGCTTTTAAATCCCTTTTGGCATAATTCCAAATTGCCCCAATTCAGGACATTTTGCCACATTCCCTCCAACATTTATTATTTCCCTTCACTGTCATATTAGCCAGTCTTCTATGCATGAGGTGTACAGTACCTCAGAGTTGTTTTAATTTGCATTTTTCTAATCAGGAGGGATGTAGAATACTTTTTTATGTGTTTATTGATAGTTTTGATTTCTGCATCTGAAAATTGCCTATTCATATCCTCTGATCACTTGTCAATTGGGGAATGGCTTGATTTCTTACAAATTTGATTTTGTTCCTTATAAATTTGAGAAATTAGAGCTTTGTCAGAGATTTTTGTTATAAAATTTTTTCCCTGTTTGTTGTTTCCCTTCTAATTTGGTTGCCTTTGGTTTTGTTTGTACAAAAACTATTTAATTTGATATAATCAAAATTATTCATTTTATATCTTGTAATATTCTCTATCTCTTTCTTGGTCTTAAATTCTTTTCTTACCCACAGATCTGACAGGTATCCTATTCTATGTTTGCCTAATTTATTTATAATTTCCCTCTTTATGTTTAAGTTATTTACCCATTTTGAATTTATCTTGGTATAGAATGTGAAATGTTGATCTAAACCTAATTTTTCCCACTGTTTTCCAATTTTCTAGCAGTTTTTGTCAAATAGAGGGTTCTTGTTCCAAAATCTGGGATCTTTGGGTTTATCAAACACTAACTTGCTGAAGTCATTTGCCACACGTCTATTCCATTGATCCACCCTTCTATCTCTTAGTCAGTACCAGATTGTTTTGATGATCACTGCTTTATAGTACAGTTTAAGATCTGGTACTGGTTAACCATCATCCTTCACATTTTATATTCTTGATCTTTTGTTCTTCCAGATGAACTTTGTTATAATTTTTTCTAATTCTATAAAAAAGTTTTTCGGTAGTTTGATAGGAATGGCACTGAATAAGTAAATTAATTTAGGTCAGATTGTCATTTTTATTATATTAACTTGTCCTACCCATGAGTAATTAATGTTTTTCCAATTGTTTAGATCTGGCTTTATTTGTGTGAAAGGTGTTTTGTAGCTGTGTGTACAAACAGTTCCTGAGTTTGTCTTGGCAAATAGATTCTCAAATATTTTATATTATCTAGAGTGGTTTTAAATGGGGTTTCGCTTTCTATCTCCTGCTGCTGAATTTTGCTGGAAATATATAGAAATGTTGATGATTTATGTGGGTTTATTTTGTACTCTGCAACTTTGCTAAAGATATTAATTATTTCCACTAACTTTTTAGTTGATTTTCTCAGATTCTCTAAATATACCGTCATATCATCTGTAAAGAGTGATAGTTTAGTTTCCTAATTACCTACTTTAATCCCTTCAATTTCTTTTTTCTCTCTTATTGCTACTGCTAGCATTTCAAGTACTATATTAAATAGTAGTGGTGATAATGGGCATCCCTGCTTCACTCCTGATCTTATTGGGTAGGCTTCTAACTTGTCCCCATTGCAGATGATACTTCCTGATGGTTTTAAATAAGCACTGCTTATTATTTTGAGGAAAGGCCCTTCTATTCCCATACTTTCTAGTGTTTTCAATAGGAATGGGTGTTGTATTTTAGCAAAGGCTTTTTCTGCATCTATTGAGATAAATCACGTGATTTTTGTTAGTTTCGTTGTTAATATGATCGATTATACAAATGGTTTTCCTAATATTAAAACAGCCTTGCATTCCTGGAATAAATCCCACAAGGTCATAGTGAATAATCCTTGTGATGACTTGCTACAGTCTCTTTGCTAGTATTTTATTTAAGATTTTTGCATCTTTGTTCATTATGTGTAAATGGAATTAGCTTTGGCCCATTCATAGTCAAAACTCTACTTACCCGAAATGATATCATCCTTAGTGGGGAGGGGAGATGAGTTACCCACACATGACAATAAGTAACAAATCAAGAACAAGGGACTGCCCTTTGGGCAGTCCAAATCAGTGTAGAGGCTGCCATTTGTCCACTTGAATTAGAGATGGACCCACAGGAAGTGACGAGAGACATTATCTCTTCAAGTATGTTGGTTACTTCCTGTTGGGGTAGTTCCCACTTTGAACTTGGTGCTGAAGGTTCTTGGCTGAGACCTCAGGCTGCTACCACTCTGAATTGTCACGTGGGTAAGTTAGGCTGACTTCCTTGGCCTACCTTGGCGTTTTTCCAAACTCTACCTTAAGTAGGTTCTTGCCTCTCTGATTGCTAAGGCCTTGTGATGTGTAGTTTAGTTTAGTCAGCCTTTTAACCCTCTCTCTCCATCCAGGCCTCTGCAGGCCTGGACTAGCCTCTCCCTCTCTCTATTTCCCTATCTTCTACCTTCCTAATTGTAAATAAACTACCTTAAAGCTGATCCTGATTTGGGTCTATTTTAATTATGGAATCAATATGAATTATTGATTCCTGGTGGCCACACCTTAAATATATATCTATATAATATCTAAAATCTCCTTCTTACAATTATGGAGATTGATCTATAGTTTTTTTCTCTGTTTTTGGTCTTTCTGCCTTGGGAATCAGTACCATATTTGTGTCATAAAAAGAATTTGGTAAGACTCCTTCTTTACTTATTTTGTCAAATAGTTTGTATAGTACTTCGGTTAGTTGTCTTTTAAATGTTTGATAGAATTCACTTGTGAATCAGTTTGGCCCTGGGGATTTTTTCTTAAGGAGTTCCTTAATGGCATGTGCAATTTCTTTTTCTGATATGGGATTATTTAAGTATTCTATTTCCTCTTTTGTTAATCTAGGCAATTTATATTTTTAAAATATTCATCCATTTCACCTAGATTGCCATATTTCTTGTCACATAATTGGGCAAAATAGTTTTTAATAATTTCCCCAATTTCCTCTTCCTTGGAGGTGATATTGTCTTTTTTCATTTTGGAACTATTCATTTGATTCTCTTCTTTATTTTTTAAAATTAGATTAATTAAAACTATTTATTTTATTTGTTGTTTTTTTAAAGAATCAGCTTCTATTCTTATTTATTAATTCAATAGTTCCTTTACTTTCAGTTTTATTAATTCTCCTTTGATTTTTAGGCTTTCTAATTTAGTTTTTAATCTGGGTTTTTAAATTTTGTTATTTTTCTAGTTTTTAAAGTTGCATGCCCAATTCATTAATCTCCTCCCTCTCTGTTTTGTTGATATGGGCACTCAGGGATATAAATTTTTCCCTGAGTACTGCTTTGGCTGTACCCTATAGATTTTGATATATTGTCTTCTCATTATCATTCTCTTCAATGAATTGTTTCTTTGATTTGTTCTTTGACCTGCCAGTTTTGAAGAATTAGACTTATTAGTTTCCAATTGATTTTTAAATTTGCCTCTCCATGAACCCTTATTAGTTATTATTTTTATCACATTATGATCTTAGAAAATTGCATTTATTATTTCTGCTTTTTTGCATTTGTTTGCAATGTTTTTATGACCTAGCACATGGTCAATCTTTGTATATGTACCATGTGCTGCAGAAAAAAAAAAGTTATATTCCTTTTTATCCCTATTCAATTTTCTCCTTTGGGATCTCTTTCAGAAAGTGATTTCTGGATTCTTTCCACTTCCACTTTCCCTCTTGTTTTTAGAGGGGAAAATTAAAGTCTACTGCTATTATTTTGTTATCTATTTCCATTTGTACCTTATTGATTCTGTGGAGTTAATTTTGGTTTTCATGGTGGGAATTAGGAGGGCCAGGGAACTTCATGCCCTACTCTACCATATTCTCACCAACATCCAAGTAAAGGTTTTTTAAAGACATAAAAGCCTCACAATCAAATGCAGAAAAGTAGAAATATTAAATGTACCCTTTTCAGAACATAGAGTAGAATTTTAAAGGGGAGAGCTGGGAAGCCAATATCAAGACATCTTATGGTTGCTTGACTCTTGCCTTTCCTTATAAGAACCAACTCCTGGACCATGACTTCATTAACTCCTGCTTCATACTGTTGAATGGAATTCACTCTTCAAATTTCTTAGTTCCATATATCATCAATTGGTGAACTAATTGATTGTTTCTTCTACCAAAAGTATCTACTTCACAGTATTGTTTTAAAGATTCAATAAAATAATGTAATGCAAGAAAAGTTACTAAATTTTTCATGTTTTCCTCTATTATTATCCCCTGTTGATAATAATGACTGCTTCCCCTAATTCCTTTAGGTCTCAATTAAAATCTTATATGCAAGAAGAATTTCCCAAATAAGCTTAATTCTAGTGCTTTCTTATTTCCTATTTATTTTACATACAGTTTATTTCTACTTCTTGTCTCCTCCATTAGATTATGAGCTCCTTGAGGGCAGGGACTTTCTTTTGTCTCTTTTTGTATATCTAGGATGTATCACAGTGACTAGTATTTAGTAGAAGTTTAATAAATGTGTATTGACTGAGTAAAAGCCAAGATATATTTACAAAATTTTTAACATCACTACTATTTGTAATAAGAAAAAAGTGGAAATTGATTTTTTGACCAATTATTGGGAATGGCTGATGACTGCAATAATATAGATAAAGCCAATTCTAATTACATCCAATGATCAATGCTGTCAAATTAAAAGACATACCTCTCTATGTTATTAATAAGTTTTTTAGGTAATATATTTTGTAGGGTATTGGAGTATTTGCTGTATTGAAAATGTAGTAATAAATTCAGGATATTTTTCATTAAATCATGTTTTTGTAAAAGGGAATTCTTAGTTCTCTTTGAGTTCACACTTGTGAAAAGGAAATCCTTTACCTAGTTGGAGTTAACACATTGGTTAACAATAACTTTGAATCAACAACAAGAGGAGTTGACAAACCACTTAGTGAATTCACACCCTATCTAGTGCTAGGTGAAAAGCTAGCAATATACTTGAAGAGCTCCACCCTTTTTTCTAACTCAAATAGTCAAAAGAGTTCACACCCTCAGAAACTGTGAACCCTTTCAAAGAGTATTCGCCACTCCAGAAGGTTCGAACTGGTATTGACAAACACTGCCCTCTGGGCAGTGCTAGAATATTTGGAAGCTGTGATTGGTCCCTGTGAGGAGGGGAGGAGACAAGGAGCCACTGAATTTCTGAGGCTAGAGAGTGAACTCCAAGAAGAGAGTTGACTACAAGAAAGGAAGTTGGCTTCAAGAAGATTGGCTCAAAGAAGAAAGTCAGCCTCAGGAGTCATCTTGAGCTCTGACTTTCCATTCCTATCTTCTGGAGAGAGTTTAATTCCAGTTGAAGGTTAACAAGTCCTGGCTGAGCCAAGCATTGGAACAATATTTAGTTAGATAGGTTAATGTCTTCTCTTTGTATTCCTCTGTTTTCACTCTTTTTACCTTTTTTGTAGATAAAAGATTTATAATTTTACACTTTCCTATAGAAAGGTAGAAAGCAGGCTGGATTGCCTTTGGGAAATTCTGAGGGACCCAAGCTAATGAGAAAAAAATTCATAAATATCAATATTTTCCCAATAATATGACATGACTATGAAGCACAGAACAATATCATTTCCAAAGAAATGAAATTGAAGATAGCCCAAAGAGTAATGAATACTAATAGGATAGGTGGAAAGAAGCTGGGCCACAATACAAATAAGGACTTATACATAGTGTAAAAGATATTATCAATAAAATATATAGCTACAGAAGAAGATGGACTAGTGTGATAGTGAGGACAAAGGATACCTAAATAAATAGCTTATATAAGTAACCTTGTGATATCAAGAATGTGAAGAAAGGTTTCACTCTTCTCATAATTAGTTTTTGGTTTGTTAAATACCGTTATGTATTACAATTGTACATTTTTATTATTTAAACTATAAATATTGTGAAATTATGGTGTTTTTTTTCTTGAAGTGACACATCACCTGAGTTATGCTTGGTTTTTTGGTGAATTTTGACACACCAAGCTCAAAAGGTTGCCCATCACTTGCCTTAGGGTCATGAAGGTCAAAAGCAAAGAGCCTTTCAGCACCAGCTCCAAGAGATCATGCTCCCTAAGACCACTGCCCAGGGGCTCCTCTGGTTTCTGTCTGAACTCTTCCAGCAATCCCCACCTCTCTTTGGTGAAGGGGGTCTGCCCACAGCTTGTTAGCCCAGGTCACGGAGTTATACTACTTTTGGGAGCAGTGATTAGATAAACCCAGGGCTTTCTCCTCTCTGGTGAGAAATGCCTAGTCTATTCCCCTTGTATTGTCTCAAGGCTCAATAGGAACCAGACCTCATACCTTTGGGGTGAGAAATGAGAGGGCAGGTTCCAGGCCGGGGTCCCTCACTCCTTGCCCCCATCACAGGAGAGCTCTTCACTTTCACTACCATCAGCTCCTTAGCTTTCACTGTATGGTCCCTAAAAGCCTTGAGCTCCACCTCTAGCTGCTCAATAAGACAGTCCAATTTACTTATAGTCTGACTGTTCTGGATTTCCAGTTTATTCAGTATAATAAATAATATCCAGGAAATTCTGGCTTTGGCTCTTTCTTTCCCCTCCCAGGCATGCTCTACCTCAAGGAGATCCTTCAGCCAGTCCCACAGAGGGAGCACATCACTCTCCTTCTCTTCCACAGTTGAAGGGCTCTTTCTTTCACACAAACACAATGGGCATCAAGAGGCCATCTTGTCCCCCTGCAGTCTTTGTCAGCTATTGCAAGTGTGGCTCTAAAGTCAGTGCTCTCTTAGGTCAGGTTTGATGTTGGGATGAAATGACGCACTCATGAGTCATTGAATATTTAACAAAGGAGAAGGTTTACTTTTACACAGCAATGATATGCAATAAGGACAGATAGCAAGGATATGGATAGCTTAGGTAGTATAGTGGATGAGAGTGCTGGGCCTGGTATCAGGAAGACTCATCTTCCTGAGTTCTAACCTTGCCTCAGACACAGGCTTTGTGACCTTGGGTTATTCACTTAACCCTGTTTTTCTCATGTGTAAAAAATGAGCTAGAGAAGGAAACGGCAAATCACTTCATTATCTTTGAGAGTCAGACACAACTGAAAAAATGACTCAACAACAAAAGGATATAGTAGCACTTGGTTTTTCAGGAGGTAGCCCCTTTCTTCTCCATCTGGAAATGTATTTGGTTAGTTAGTCATCAGAGTATATATAGCAACTGCTGAGGTTTAAAGGAACCCGCCAAGTCTGAGAAGTCAGAAGCCCTCATAGCTTGGGCTTTGAATTTGTTGGTCCTAGGCCAGGAAACTGCATCAGAAAAGCTGGGACCAATCAGTCCCAGGGAAGTTTCTTCAGAGAAGCCAGGGTCAAAGGAAGTTGTATGGGGATTGTGTGTATGGGAGAAAGTTGTGGCAGGGAGCTGTGTCAGGAAACTGTTATCCTACCAATGCTTCCTAATCTTACCATGAGAGGAGACATTTACCTCCACCTCTTGTCCAGAGCTAAAGTTCCTGACAGGGTCCTGTTCTTATTGGTGAGAATATACCACATTCAGACCTATCGCACAAATCTGGACATCGAGTCATGATCCTCTGCTAGAGAATGCTAGCCTGGGCAGTCCAGCTCTTACTCTTGAGTCTTGGATTGCTATACCTAGAGTATACTGTATCTCAATGGACCCAAGCCTTCCACAGAGCTTCTTGGGCATTTTTATGCCATGCTCCTGAGCTCCAAATTTCCCCTCTGGAAATACCCTCCAGAACACTGGGCCTCTCCTCTGTGAAAATTCACCATATCTAGCTAAACCCAGACCTACCACCTTGATATGTGGATATCTTTAAGCATGTTCTTGTGCTCTTACAGCTCTCATTCTTATACCTTGGGTTTCTGATTGGCCATATGGTTCACCATATTTAGCCAGATCTAGACCCAACACACTATAACTACCTTCATGGTCTTGTGCTTCAGTCTTTAACCTTGTCCTTCAGTTCCCACCAGAACTTCTGATTGGAGAGGGTTCATCCTATTTTGGTTGACCAAGACTTACCATGATGTTCCCCAGTCATCTTTATGCCATGCCCCCATGCTCCAGCCTTGATTTCTGGCTCTGTACTTCAGCTTCCATGTGGGTATCTAGGTTTCCGACTGATGAGTTCATGAGGGTTCAACCTATCTCATGGGATCCAGATCCACTACATTGCTCTCCAGTGACCTTAATAAGCTTGCTTGCTTCATTCTAGATTCCATCTCTTAAATGGCATGCAAGCTCTCACTTACTTCCCTGTTATAAATATTTTGGTGCATTTGGGGACTTTTTTATCAATGGATTTCTTGGAGGATAAACCCATAATAATGGAAATTCTGGGTCAAAACATTTGGTATTTTAGTTAACTTGCACGATTCCATTTTGAAAATGATTGTACCATTTCACAGGTACACCAACAAAGCTTTAGTTTGGCTATCTTTTCAACAACTCTTCCAACACACCAACTAGAGCTATTTTTTTTTTCTTTTGGTCATTTTTGCCAATTTGTAGGATGAGGCAAAACTCCAGGTTTGCTTTGATTTGCATTTAGTAATATGGAGTATTTTTTTCATGTAATTGTGAATATTTTGCAATTCTTCTTTTGGACCTGTTTGTTCATATACTTTGACTGCTTATTTAGTGAATGGCTATTATTTGTAGTTTATATATTATCAGAGAAACTTGAAACAAAGATTTTTTCCCCATTCATCTACTATATTTTGTCCTAGGTGTATTAATTTTGCCTACACAGTATGATAGTTTTCCTGTTTCATATAATCAATTATCTCATCTTTTATATTTGCCTCTTTCCTTTGCTTTAAAAGAAAAAATCTACCATTAGTTCCAAATTATATATGATCTACTTCTCTCCTAGTTTTTATATAATTGTTAATATTACGGCTGAATATCCACGTAGAATGTGGAATATGGCGTAATGTGTTAGTCTAAGCCTAATTTCTGCCAGACAGTTTCCCAATTTTCCCAGTAGGGTTTTAATCAAATAGGAAGTTATTTCCTAAGTAATTTGTTTTCTGCATCATCAAACATTAAATCATTGTTTCTGATTTTCCCTTGCTGTCTGTTCAATTGATTGTCTTCTCTATTTTTATTTTATTTATTTATTTTTTTAAATTTTAAACCCTTAACTTCTGTGTATTGACTTATAGGTGGAAGATTGGTAAGGGTAGGCAATGGGGGTCAAGTGACTTGCCCAGGGTTACACAGCTGGGAAGTGTCTGAGGCCGGATTTGAACCTAGGACCTCCCATCTCTAGGCCTGGCTCTCAATCCACTGAGCTACCCAGCTGCCCCGTCTTCTCTATTTTTAAACCAATATTAGATGGTTTTAATGATTGCTGCTTTATACTATTCTTTGAGGTTTGCAAGTGCTATTTGCTATTCCCCATTGGTACCTATTTTTCATTATTTCCCTTGACATTCAAGATATTTTGTTTTTCAAAATCAATTTTTTTTAAGTTCTATAAAGTATCCCCTTGGTGAATTTGAATGGTATAGTTTTAAAAACACTGTTTTGGTAAACTGTCATTTTTAGTTATGTTACTATGTCCCAGACATAAATACTGAATATTTTTCTACCTATTAAAGCAGTTTTTTTTTAAAACCCTTACCTCCCATCTTAGAATCAATACTGTGTATTGGTTTTAAGGCAGAAGGGCAGTAAGGGCTAGGCAACGGGGGTGGGGGGTTGTTTAAGTGACTTGCCCAGGATCATATAACTAAAAGTGTCTGAGGTCAGATTTGAATGCAGGACCTCTCATCTCTGGGCCTGGTTCTTACTCCACTGAGCCACCTAGCTGCCCCCTTGTTCTTTAAGAGCACTTTGTAATTGAACTTATTCAACTCTTTTGTGTGGCATTTTGCAGTTATTTCAAATGACATTCCCTCTTATTCCTTCTTGGATTTTGTTATAGTTTTTATTTTATAGTTTGCAACTGTATTGGAGCTATTATCTCAATTATTATCTTTGCTGATTCCCTAAAGATTTTCCAAGTATACTACCATACCATCAGCAAATGGGGACAGCTTTGTTTCTTTACCTATCAATGTATCTTTAATTTCTTTTTCCTGTCTTGCTGCTTTTGCTAGTTTGTCCAAAACTATATAATAGTGAGTGGACATTCTTCCTTCACTTCTGTATTTATTGGAAAAGTTGTATATCCCCTAACCCCACTGCATGTGATGCTTGCTTTTGGTTTGAGAAATGGCTAGAAGACACAATGGATAGAATGCTGGGTCTAGAGTCAGGAGACCTGAGTTAAAATGACACTAGCTTTGGAATTCTGGGCAAGTCATTTAACCTGTTTCCTTCAACTATAAAATGAGGATAATAGCACCTACCCTCACAAGGTTTTTGTGAGGATTAAATAACATTTAAAGATGCTTACTATAGTGCCTGACTCATAATAAGTACTATGTAAATGTTGGCTATTTTTAGCCATTATTTATATTTTTACAAAAGTTCTTTTTGCCTACATTTTGTTTTTAGCATGAATAATATACTTCGTGTGTGAATTGAGAAATCATGTGATTTTGAATGATTTTTTAATTTTTATTCTTTTCCAGTTTTGAATCATCCTTGTAGACCTAGTATAAATCCAACTTGGAAAAAATTAGTGATTTCATGAATAAATTATTGTAACAGGATTTTATTTAAAGATTTTTAATCAATATCAATGATATTGCACTATAGATTATTCTTCAGCTTAAGTTGCCTGGTTTAAGTATTAAGGCTCTATTTGTCTCATTAAAAAGTTCGTATAGGGTGCCCTTTCTCAATTTTTGAGAATTATGAAGTTTGATGGGATTTTTTTTTAATGGGGTTCTATGAATCCATTGGACCAGTTTTTGCTTTGATAGTTTCATTATAAAAAGTTCTGATTCCTTTTCTAAGATTGGGTTAAGATTTCTATTTGGTCTTCTGACTTGGTTATGTTTTTGAATGTATTCTTCTGTTTGTTGTGTTCTCATTTTTGCAAAGATTTGGTTTTATTGGCTATTTTCTTTTTATCAATGTTTTCAAAAGTCCCACCACAAACTCCTTATAGAAAAGAGAATTTTTTTGTTACCATTTAATATTTATTTTTTAGAAAAGTTAACATGGTTACATGATTCATGCTCTTACTTTCCCCTTCACTCCCCCTCCCACCTTCCCCCTCCCATAGCTGATGCGCATTTCCACTGGTTTCAACAGGTGTCATTGATCAAGATGTATTTCCATATTATTGATAGTTGCATTAGTGTGGGAGTTTCGAGTCTACATCCCCAATCATGTCTGCCTCAACCCATGTGTTCAAGCATTTGCTAGAAAAGAGAATTTTAAGTGGCCACGTAATGCTGTACTTTTGCTCCTCTCACCCCAGACTGTCTTATACATATAGCTTGTTAGTCAGTGTGGCTGTCCTTAGCCTGAAATTTTACCAGTTGGTGTTAGTCTAGGTTAGATGTGGCAAAGCTTGATGAATCTGAAGCACAGGCAGATGGCCTGGCCTAGGAAAACTCAGGGACAGATTATTTTCAGGCAAGCATTTATTAAGGGCTTATTATATGCTAGGCACTAGGGATACAGAGGCAAAATTTTTCTTTATCTAGTTTTTCTAGGAAATGCTAGTCCAGGTAGTATTTTTATTCTCCTGATCAACCCCCTAAAAATCCATAAGGCAAATCCTATTATTCAATATGAACTCCTCTTCCCCTCTCCACATCTCCCATTGAGATGATTTCCTACCTAATCACCCCAGGCTACCTTCTTCCACATGATCTTCCCCTCATTTGAAGCACATCATTTTAATCCTGCCAGTGTACACTTATGTAGATTGTTGTAAAATTATTTAGCTATATTTGTGACATCTTAGAAAAACATATAGCACCAAAACCAGAAAACATAACACTTATTATATCTGTTCTTCTTACAACTTTCAGATAGAAGGTTCTATTACTAGAAATTTCTTATACCTCAAATATAAGCCTATCCATAACATATTCAGAAAATCAACTTATTCATTGGTTCCTCACATTTTTATTCTCTCCCATTATCTTAATTCTACTATAATATTTCTTGCATCTACTCCTTTCTCTCTACTCATTTTACCAGTTCAAGACTTCATTTCTTTTCTAGACTATTTTAATAGTCTTAGCTTCCCTCCTACCAGTCTCTTTTTCACACTTAACCCTGCCCCATCAATCTCACACAGCAGTCAAAATTACTTCCTAAAGCACAGGTTTGATGACTAAGCCATTTCTCTCTTCAAGAATCTCCAGTGGCTCCCCTATTGCCTCTAGGATAAAATTCAAACTTCTTAGGTTGGCTGTAGTTTGACTATTTTTCCCAAAACAAAAGTGTGTATAAACAAGTCCATATACATGAATGTGTATATAAATGTATATATCACATACACACATATTCATCCATTGATTTATTCAGTCCAGCCAAATAAGGCTACCAATTGTTCTCCAAACTGGACATTCCAAGTCTGTGCTTTTGCAAACCATTTTCCATGCCTCAAAGGCATGCAGTCTATACCTCAGCTTCTCCAGAATCTACTTTCTTTCCAGGTTCAATGCAGGTAACTACTACTAACAGAAGACCTTCCTGAATACATCTAATACATTTCCTCAGGTTATCTTTTACTTATATGTGCAAATGTATCAATTAAATGGAATGTAAACTCCTCAATAGTAGAACCTCTTTTTTTGGTTTTGTCTTTGAATTCCTAAAGAAGTCCCTTAATTTTTGCTAGTCAGAAAGAGTTGGGGCAACAGAAAAACATAAAATACAAAATATGTTAATGGCCTTGATACAATACCTGAGTTGTAAATTCTGAATTACATTTTTTAAAAGCTGCCTCAGTAGACACATTATTGAAGAGGTGAATTCTTAAAGATGAATTTTTTTTTTGGTAGAGCAAGTAATATTTAGAGGCACATAGGACATTTTATTTGAAGGAATCTTTTAATGAATCTCTCTTTTAAAAAGGCTATACTTTGTTTTGTAATTCCCAAGTTTAATATGTCATTTTCTTTAAAAAAATAAAGGATGTCCAATTTACCTGCTGAGAAATTGCATCATGGCAGAGCTAGTCAACAGAATAAAAGTCAGGATAGCCTTAGAAAATATTTCTTTGGGTCTCAAGCTACCCAGGAGCATAGCAAAAGAAAGGTCATGGTTAATGCAAGAGGGTAAGCTTCCCAATATCGACCCTGTTTACTTACTGTCCCACAATCATAGCTTTAATTCATTGTGTCATGAAAACATTCATCTTCTAGAGATCCCTCTTAAAATTCAGATATTATAAAGAGAGGTTATGCCTAAAGTCATCTGAGGGTAAGAATAGGCCACAGAATAAATGAGTGAAGAATATCACACAACAGAAGAGAAGCTTTTTTTGGAAAGAGGAAGAACAAACAAGAGGTATATCTACTTTATAGTTCTAAAGCACTTTGTCCTGGCTGTAAAAGGGGCAGCTGTGTAGAATCTCCCTGAGTCTCACATTTTTTTTAACCTTCAAAATAATACAGGATTATTGTAAGAAAAGTGCTTTGGAAACAAAATGTTATATATAAATATACAAATAATTACTACTGCTCAAAATAATCTGGTATGCCTTTGGCACATATGCCAAAGGCTACTAACCCTATACTTCACTATGTAAAAGGAAATTCTAGTCATGATGTCTAAACTTTCCCCTCATATTCATTAAATGGGCAAAAGCCTGATGAACAGTGGTGAAAGGTACAGTACATCATGAGCTATGTAAAATTATCATAATTATCAAGCTGAGGCTTGTGAAATGTTCTTCCTAAGTCAACTAGTTCAGTTTTCCTTCAACTCTTCATCCTAAATCAAGAATTTCTCTTTAAGGAATTATAGACACACATATATTTTAAATTATATCTTTTTAATCAGCAAAAATCCACTTTTTCTGTCCACCTCTAGGCCAGCAACAGTTGAGAAAGGAAGAAAAAACAAAATCCTTGATATCATGTATAGTCAAGTAAAACAAAGTTCTGCATTGATCAAGCCAAAAAAAGTCACATTTTATATTGAGTCTTTCACCTCTCTGTCAAGAGGTGGGTTGCATGTTTCATCATTGGTTCTCTGAAACTCAGGATAATTGTTACACTGATTAGAATTCCTAAGTCTTTCAGAATTTTGTCTTTTATCTTCATATAAATTGTTCTCCAGATTCTACTCATGCCACTATGCAGCAGTTCATACAAATTTTCCTAAATTTCTCCCAAACCATTCCCTCTTCATCATTTCCTAAGGCATGATATGCATTCCATTCCATTATATAACTTATTCAGCCATTTCCCAATTTATGGGGCCCCCTGAAGTTTACAATTCTTTGCCCCTGAAAAAAAGGGCTATACTTTTGTATTTCTTTGTCTTGCTCAGGTCCAGTCTCTCCTTCTAATGCCTTTTTTCCCTTTCCCTCCTTTTTCCTTGTTAAAATTTATTCCTGTGCCCTACTATGTGCATGTAATCTCCTTTGACTGGTTCAGATAACAGTGTCAAATGTCAGCAATCACCTATTCCATTTTTGGTTTCTGTAGATGTCTTGTAGTTATGTGAAATACTTTCTCCTCAGCTTCTTTCCCCTTTTCCCCAGTGTATTCCTCTTTCTATTCTAAGATCATTAAGACATAACAGAATCTCCTCCTAGGCCCTCCAAGGAGACTCCCTCTATTACAAAGTTCAGAGGGGACAAATATATCATCTCTCCATATCAGAATATAAACAGTTGATCTTTGTTTAGTACCTTATTTCTCACTATTTTTCTTTTCTGTGATTCTCTAATTTTTTTGTGTTTGAACTTCAAAGTTTCTATGAAGCTCTGGCCTTTTCACTCAGAATGCTTGGAAATTCTCCATTTCATTAAAAATCCATCTTACTCCAATCCTCTCCTCTAATATTATATATTCAGTTGTGTTGGGCAATTTATTCTTGGTTGCAAGTCTATATCCTTTACCTTCTATAATACCATGTTACAAACTCTCCACTTTTTAATATTATGTATGGTCTTTAAATCATATATGGTCCTGACTGTAGGTCCTATGCACTTGACTTTCCTTTCTTGCTGGCACCTTTCAGTATTTTTTATTTCTATTTTTATGGTCATGGTTTAATGATTCTTAAATTTTCTCTCAATCTTTTTTTAAGGTCAATTGTTTTTACACCCTTTCATTTTCTTCTATTTTTCCCAGTCTTTAGATTTTATTTTTAATAATTCTTGTTGTCTCATGAAGTCATTAACTTCTCTTTGATCTACCTCCAGGGAATTTGTTGCTATACTTCTGGTATTAAGCCAATTTTCTTACCATTTCTCCCATAATTCTTTTCCAATTTTTTTTCTTTAGTGGCCTCGTTTAGTTTACATCTAAAAACCTTTTCTAAACTTTTGCTTAACCTAAGCCAGGAATTATTCTAGTTGAATTTGTGTTCCACCTGTGTTTTTCTTTTGGGCTTTGTTTGTAGATATTTTTGAATTATCTTCTTCTGGGGTTTGTGTCTTGAATATTGCTGTCATTTGGATAGCTTTTTATGGTGGGGTTCTTTTTTTTTGCTCCTCAATTCTTTCAGCGTATTTTAGATTTTGTGAGGCCTCATGGGCTTTGCATACTTCTGGAGGGCATTTCTGGTCTTTTCCTACTGCTTCTTTATAGCTTAGGCTGGGGACCTCTAAGCCTTCATTGTTCCCAAAGTGAGCTGATCCAGGGCAGAGTATGACCAACAACATCTGTGGACTAACCCCATTTCATTAGACTTGCTATTGGACTTAGCCATTATCAGCCAGCTGGAAAGTTCTGCTGGTTCAGAGACAGAACTTCATTTTGTTTTGGATTCCTGCCCCTATTATTCTGTACGCTTCAGACTATGCTGAAGGTTAGAACTGAGACCTCAATCCATTCCTGAGGTCAGAGCCACACAGCTGCTACTTGTTTTAGAATTTTCTCTTTGCACAGTATAAAATTGCAGACCACTCTTCACTTTGGAATGACACTCAAAGTTGCAAGTCCCATCCTTAGCCTGCCTTGGATCTGTGACCCAGAACTAGGTGAATAACAGTTACTAATTGACACTTGTTCCTGTATACAAGTTTAGGGTCCTCTAGTTCAACCTGGGATCTCCTTTCCCCCTTGTATATAGTGTTTCCTGAGCCAGATAGCTGGGCAGCACACTCTTAACAAATAACCTGTCCGTAAACCTGTCCTGTCTCCCTATGCCCAGTTGGAATGGAAAAATGACTTTGCTTATTTTTTCTTAGATTTCTTGTTCAGATGAATTTTCCTTTTCTGGTGAGTTTTCTAAATTTGTTTGCAGGAATCTGGAGTGGAGTTGGGGGAGCTTATATATGGCTGTATGTACATATGTATAAACACATACACAAGCATATATATAAATATTTATATATACAAAAGTATTTAAAGTAGCTATTTTTTTGAGGTAGCTAAATATTGAAAGTTAAGGGGATGACTTCATATTGGATATGCTGAACAAATTATGAATGTAATGAAATATTATTGTGCCATAAGAAATGACAAAAGGCCATTTCAGAGAAAACTGGAAAGACCTATTTTACATTTAGATGTTATAATAAATTTGTGATGATTTTTTTTTCCAACCCTTGTACTTCGGTGTATTGTCTCACAGGTGGAAGACTGGTAAGGGTGGGCAATGGGGGTCAAGTGACTTGCCCAGGGTCACACAGCTGGGAAGTGGTTGAAGCCGGGTTTGAACCTAGGACCTCCTGTCTCTAGGCCTGACTCTCACTCCACTAAGCTACCCAGCTGCCCCCATGATTTTTTAAAAATTACATATATACACACACATATGTATATACAATACATGTATATGTATATATTATAGTTAATCTTGAATTAAAGGTTTGATTAATTTAAGTGGTAGCTCTCCTAAAAGTTTCAGGAAGCCTTTCCCACTAATTAGATCAAATAATCACAGAAATGAAATTTAAAAGGGAGTGCACACCTTACCTACTTCTTTTCTCTAGCTAGTTTTAGCAAGATATTAGTGTTTATTAGAAACCCGTTGGTTGGGCCACAATACAGTTTTTGAAATAAAAAATATCCGATTTGGTCATGAACTGGGAAAGTATACAGCTATTACATTTAATATTAGCCCTGGTTTGCCCTTTTTGGAAAAAGCCTCCTGGTGGTCACAGCCCAGCTTCAATGTAAATAATGTATATATTACAATAGAAAGAAAGTACCTGCATGATATAAGGAGAGGAGAGGGGAAAAAAAAAATCCTCCTTTTAAAGTGGTTAAGACAAGACATTTAATTCCTGGTTTAAATTATACACACTTCAGAGAAATTATGATCCAGAAAACATATTTTTTAGGACCAAGGCATTAATCTTTCTTCATCAGACCAAAAGCTTCTTTTAGAATTCCAAGTATACTTCTCTTTATTTAGTCTACCACTGCTCACTACTTTTTATCATTATTATTACCCTTGGAAAATGTGAGAAAAAATTAATGAGAATATGTTCAAATGAACCTAATGTGGTTAAAATTAGAAAGGAGAAAGGTAGTAGGGGAAAAAATCTTTGCTAACAGTTCATAAAATTATAATTCCCAAGATACAACAAAAACGGATTCAAATTTATAAGACAAAGAACTATTACCCCAATAGTTAAATAGTCAAAGGATATGAACAAAAAGAATTTAAAGAAAAACTTGTCAATAACCAAATTAAAAAAATTTTTTTTTAAATCCTTCCCTTCCATCTTGGAGTCAATACTGTGTATTGGCTCAAGGCAAAAGAGTGGTAAGGGCTAGGCAATGGGGGTCAAGTGACTTGCCCAGGGTCACATAGGTGGGAAGTGTCCGAGGCTAAATTTGAACCTAGGACCTCCCATCTCTAGGTCTAGCTCTCAATCCACTGAGCTACCTACCTGCCCCCCCAATAACCAAATTTTTAAAAAGTGCTCTAAGACACTAAAAATTAGACAAACGAATTAAAGCAATTTTAGAGTTTCATTTCACACTCATTTGATTAGCAAAGATGAGAAAGGAGGAAAATATTCAGTGTTGAAGGGACTGCAGGAAAATTGGTACATTGATGTACCAATGCTGAAGATGAGAAATGACCTAGCTATTCTGATAAAAACAATTTGGAACTATGCCCCTGAAGTTAAAAAACTATGCATAATCTTTGACTCAATTATACCAAAATTAGTTAGTCCTATATCTCAAAGAAAGAAAAATGGACCTATAATAGCAGCTTTTTTGAGGGTAGCTAAATATTGGAAACTAAGGGCCGTCATCCTATTGGGTAATGGCTGAACAAATTATAATGTAATGAAATATTATTGTACCATAAGAAATTACAAAACAGACAGTTTCAGAAATGGTAAGAACATATTTTATATTTAAGATTGATTAATTTTAATAAGATTAATAAAAATACTTTTTTTAAAAGAGAAAAACTACTTATGAGCCCAATTGATATTTAAAGCTTGTTTTGAAATACGTGGATTCACTGAAGTTACATGTTTTAATCTCATCTGTCTGTGACAATGGAAAGGTCTGGTTTTGAATCCTATTTAGCGATTTTGAGCAATTCACTTTACCTTTCTAGGTACCTCAGGCATTTCATCTGAAAGAAAAAGGATTAAATGATCACTATACATCTTTCTAGTTCTGTTATTTTCTGATTCCATGAAAACTAAATTCAGTTCTACTATGTAGCTAGGTAGTATAGGATTAGTGTAGGCCTTGGAGTGACATTTACTATGTGATCCAGGGCAGAGGGAAGAAGAAAAGAGCATTTATTAAGCACCTACTATGCGACAGTTTGCTAAGTAACTTTGCTAAGCTTTTTACATTTAAAATATATACATGTTTTATAGACATATATTTTAAAACTCCACATTTTAATGTATAGATTATTTATTGTACAAAGATTATCCCAGAATAACTTTTATAAAGGTAAACTTTAATAAGAATTGCATATTGAGGAATTACTGAATATTTTGTATAGTTTCTGTAGATACTTTTATAACATAATTGTAATTCTTTTGTTTATGTACTATATCCCTGGTGGCAAACCTATGGCACACGTGCCAGAGGAGACATTCAGAGCCCTCTCTGTGGGTACACATGCAGTTGTTCCAGCACAGAGTTCACCAGAGTTCGTTACTAGAAAGCCAGAGCCACATGGGGCCAGGCTGCTCCCCTCTCAATCTCCACACATGCCTAAGGACATTTCTCACAATACCTGCCCCTCTAAAAGGTTTGCCATCACTGAATGATACTGTATTTCAGTAACATAAAGCTGAATTTTTATTATGAAGCTTCATATGAGTCTTTGTGAATTGCTTTAAAATGACTATGCATAAAATTATTATGAGAAAAAGCCTCTATAGCTATTACAGTTATAAGGGAAAAACTCATGTATACTTCTAAGAAATCTAATTATTTAATGGCCTCTATATTCCCTTCTAGCTCTGAATTCCATGATTCCACGGTTCTCATTTGATCTTTGGGAGAATCCTCTCAAGCCATACATTTTATAGATGAGGATTATTTTATAGATGAGGTTAAGATAGATTTAGGGACATATTTGTATTAACAGCTGTCTACTGCACTTTTCAAACTGAATGTCTTTGAGACATCTCTAAACTCAGCCTATTCAAAATTATCATCTCCCCAAATCTACCCTCTTTAAAAAACTTTTCTATTTCTGTCAAAAGCACCACCATTATTATTGCAGGTTTAAGACTGTTGTTATTCTTGAAAAAACTTCTCTCTTCTTCAACCCATAAATCTAGTCATTTGCCAAATCTTGCCATGTCTAACTCCAAAACATCTCTTGCACATGCCCCCTTTTCTCTATTCACACAGACACTTTTGATTCAGGCCTTAATCACCTGTCACTTAGATTTCTGAACTAGCCTCTTCTAACTCAGTTCCCTACCTGCCTTCTTCCCCATATGATTTTTGTTAAGTGCAAATCTGATGATGCTAATCCCCCTACTCAATAAATTCAATGGCTCCATACTGCCTTTAAAATAAGTATGAACTCCTTTGTTTAGCTTTGAAGTCCTTTGAAACCAGATTTCAAGTGGACTTTCTAGCCAACATCTTCTGAACTAGGTGATCTAGACAGATTGGTCTTTTCTTTCCCTCACAGAAGATAATCATTTGTCCTCTGTTTGCATTAGCTGTTGCCCAAGGCCTAGAATGTACTGTCTCCTCATCTCTGCCTCAGAGGATTCCCTTCAAGTCACAATTTAAGCACCCCTTTCTCCATGAAAGTCTCTCTTGGACTCCCACCCCACAACTCTCACTACCATGGCACTTACTTGTAAATATTCTTTTTATATTTACTTTTTCTCTCATACAAGGAGGTTCTGGTAAACATTCAACAATGAGCTTTCCAAAAGGAAAAAGAGATGATGAGGTACTTAAATTTAGTCTGTATCATTAACATTTTCTTCATCACTTTCTTAAATCTAGACAATCATTAAAACAATAAAACAAGCTCTGATTTATGTAGCATTTGGTGATTTGTAAGCTAGCATTAGAATATGCTCTTTTCTTCTCCTGTTTGAATGTAATTATATTTTTATCCCTACTGCCTAGCACAATGCCTGGCACAGAAGTGATTAAAAAATGCTTTTTGATTGATGGCCTACGGTCACATAGCTAGTAATATGTCAGAATAGTGATGCATACCCAGATTTTCCTGATTCCAAGTCCAATGTTCTTTCCATTAAACTATGCTTCTTGAATAATTGGAAAAGTGTTGCATTTGGAGTGAGAGAAATTGAGTTCAAATCTCATTTTACTACTTCCTATCTATGGTCCTGTCATTTAATTTAAGTTTCGATTTTATCCTCTATAAGAGGTGAGCTAGACGACTTCTTATAACTATAAAATTTATGTTCCATAAGTTCATAAATAGGAGCTTGTATCTGCATAGCACTTTTCTTCAGAGCTCAAAAGTTATTAAAATACTTATAAATATTTCAGTTTAACTCATAATGTCACTGATGTGCCCCATATAATATCACTTTGGATCAGGTAAAAATTATAATCTACTTAACTGCATTATGACATAAAAACATTTTGCATCAAAGTTCAGAATGATATAGAATAACCATTCTACGATGAAAATGAACCATCTTTAAAATAATTGCCCCAAAATGTCTATATTAGACCAAACTATGGTCACTTTAATTCTTAACTTCTCATAGAAATAGAGAATTGTTTCATCTTTAAATGTCTAGTTACCAATACTAACTTAGATTCACTAGTAGAAATGAAAATATAAGTTTAGTCCAACATTTGAAATCAAACTTTCAAACTCAGCAGAATAACATCATGTAAAAATGCTTTTATAGTTAGGAGGCTTGATAAATAGGGAGAACCAGACCTAGAGACAGGAGTATTGAGATACTTCCTAGCTGAGTGACCCTGGGCAAGTCACTTAACCCCAATAGCCTGACTCTTCTGCCTAGAAACAAATACTTCGTATTGATACTAAGCCAGTAGGCTTTTGTTTTTTTAAGCATTTGTAAGGAGACATCAAAGCATTAATATTTATTCTGGGAGGAAAGTTCTGTTAACTTTGAATAACATTTAAGGACAAAATAACTGGTTTTGTCTTTGATGAAATTTTTTTCAAAATATTTATTGGTTCAATGCTTTTTATTTAAAAATTGAAAGATATTGAAATTTTCAAATCTCCCAATGAGTTTTGTCATACTATGTTCCCAATTCAAGTGAATAAGATTTTCTAGGTAAAAAAAATCATGTTATGTCACCATACTCTGTTGCTAACTCATTAAGACTTTTTCACTACAAACTTTAGATTTGTAAGATATTAATACACCTGCTATTTTATTGATGTAATGTTAAGTATTTTGCTCTATTCTCCTTTTTTGGAGAAAGCACTTACACTTGATGAGGTCACAGGTTTGTTGAAGATATATATTAGAAGTATTTTGCATTTATGTCTTATCTAAGAAGTATTATTTTTAATCTAATTAATTTCTTCACTAAATACCTTTTTTTAATCTAATTAATTTCTTCACTAAGTACCTTTTTTTTTTTAAACCCTTGTACTTCGGTGTATTGTCTCATAGGTGGAAGATTGGTAAGGGTGGGCAATGGGGGTGGTCAAGTGACTTGCCCAGGGTCACACAGCTGGGAAGTGGCTGAGGCCTGGTTTGAACCTAGGACCTCCTGTCTCTAGGCCTGACTCTCACTCCACTGAGCTACCCAGCTGCCCCCTAAATACCTTTTTTTAAAATTAAGGATTAGCATAAAGTAGAAACTCTGAGTTCCAGATTATTATTATGTACCAGGTTTATAGAGCTGCTATAAAAATTTTGTTACATTTTGCCTAAAGATTACTTCCTACCAGGATAAACGCTGACCTATAAAATCTAGTTACAATAGTTTCTAATGCTATTGCTTACATATATATTCTTAAAGGAATTATGTTAAATTGCATCTTAAATTTAATTTCACAAATTGCATTTCATCATTAGTTTCCTAATCACATTAATTGACTATTACTGTTAAACTGGAAACACCCAACTATTTTACTGCTGCTTTTCATTTATGATATCCACTACGGTAAAAGCAGTATTGCATTAAGAATTTGGGTTACTAGTAATGTAATATTGAAAGAAAGAATCCTCTCCTCAGATGACAGACCTCAATCATCAGAGAGAAAAAAACATAAAAGTTGTGAGACTAAAAATATTATGGTCGGGATACTTAGTTGCTAAAAAAAGGCTGTTCTTGCAACAGAATTACTGTTTGATGGAGTGGTAACTAGCTTGATTAAAAATATGAAAGGAAAAAGCAGGAGCACAAAGGACCAGGCACTATATATAATGGTGATTCACTGGGCAAAGAGTAGTAAATGGGGTCGAAGAAAGCTGTTAGCTATACATTAGGAAGCAAAGTGAACAACTATTCTCTCTCCCAAAACAAACAACATAGCCAAATGACTATTGCGAAATGTTAAAAATAGGTATTTTTTATCATTATTCATACATTTAATGAATGTTTTTTCTAATCCTTATCCATACCTTTTTAGTCGCTTGTTATAATTTTTATTACGCTGTAATAGGATAAATACGACAAGCGTTTATTATATTTTTATCTTACTGAAATCAAATATTTCGTTTCCTATTTTTAACATTCATTCAAAGTTATGAATCTGAGCTGAGCTCTACACAGATATACTTTAACATTTCATTCTGAAGATAATCCTTTCTACTGAGGTGGGGTTATTTTGAAAAATCTCTATAGTTTCATGTAACAGGTTAATTAAAATATTTTTTTAAGGATGGAGATAATATTGTATACATGTTATTAGATTTATATCTACACATAGAGCGCAGCACAAAATCTAAAGAAAATTAAGTTTCAAGTTTCTGCCTCCCTTTAAGAAAAAAGACCTTTTGGATGAAAAATAAAGACTAATTGTTGGCCGCTGCAGAGTGGTCTAATCTACTTATATGATTTTTTAAGCCACGATTCTAAAAATGTTGTCTTAAATGGCAATGCCTTTCATTTCCATTTCCCAATGCCATTCTAATAATCATTACTGCCTGCCGAGGTGCGTCCCAAATTCCCGCACTCCTAGTTTCAGCCTAGGCTAGGAAGCCTGGGGTCCCTCCGCAGGCAGGCACCCCCCGCCAGCTCAGCTCCCGTTCTAAGCCCACACATGCATTCCTGAAGCAGGCGGCAAAATGGAAGGTGCCAGCACCCAGAATTTGGAGGTGGCGGTTTCGAAGGGGTCTTTGGCTTTTATACATCATCTGCAAAATCTCGAGGTAAAGCGGGCTACAGGAGCCAAACAGACCTCCTTCCTCAGCCCTAGGTGCGGCAGATCCTGTCAGGTCCGTTTTCTTTTACCGGTTCGGCGCCTTTACACATCCCCGTCGTTTCTCTTTCAACCGACTGCTCTAGGAAAGATCATCCACGTGAAATTCCAATTCCTCAAAGAGCTCCCTAGGAAAGCGAGTAAGGAAAGGAAAAAGAAAAATACAGCGGCGCTGAGCCACGAGGTCACACGGGCGCTCGGCGGGGCTCCGCAGCTGCCGGCCGCCGGCCGCCGGCCGGCCGCGGCGCTCCTTCTTCCCACTTTTCCTTTGCCTCCTAGGAGTTGTCTAAACAAAAGTGGTAAAAAGGAATAAGGGCGAGCAGTGCTGTTGAAAGTCCTTGAAATCTCCGCGAGATCTTGACATTTCTCTCTGCCTCGTTCCTTATAGTAGGGTTTCCTAAGCTCTGAGCTGGATCCAGGCTATGTTAGCAGATCTCTTTCCTAGCACAAAATGGGGCTGAGGCAAATGCCACTGTCTCCTCTAAGGGTGCCGCCATTTTGTGAGGCGGCTGCAGCAGCAGCCAGGGGTATGTGTAATGGTTGAATTGAGTGGCCTCCCTCCGCCCCCCCCAGGGAATCCCGGGCGCTGACTGTTACGTAAGGGGTTATGCGCAAGTGCAGTGTTTAGGGAACCCGCACAACGCAAGGCTACGCAATTTCGCTGCCTCCAGCTCCATCACCCCTACCTTGAACCCTTGGGAAGGGAAAGATTGATCCTGATCTCTTTCCCCTCCCAGCAGAGTAATACATTTATACCCTCTCCAATCCAGTCCTCAGTCCATGTGGCCTAAACACCTCAAAGGCCCATATTTTTGTTACGCTTCTTAGTTTAACTTTATACCATACTCTTGGCATAAACTTACTTTGAAGAATATACATTTCCTGGATTATGAGCCTGAAATAAGTGCAGAATATAATTGTTAAAGCAATAACCACTTAGGGTTAACCGATGTACAGAATCAGACTCTGACCTCGTAATAGTCGTTTAATTATTTTGCCAGATATCCACCATATCTGTCATATGAATATCTGCTATATTTGTAGTGTTGAGACAACATTTATGCCTTTTATCTTAACAAGTGTACACTACGGTGGATATTGAGTTTATGAGTCTCATTGGTAGGCACTATTAAAAATAAGCATATTAAATCTGACAAACTAAAATAGCTAATCGTGACTTGATGGTTACTAAATTATATTTTAAGTATTATTTAGGATTTAGAAAGCATTGTGGCATAATTGTCACACACCCCTAAAGATCTGGCTTCAAATCCTGCCTCTGATACATACTATATCATGATCTTGTGTACTAGTCACTTAACCTCCCAGGGCTCTCAGAAGTCTCAAAAACTCTTTTAAGTTGCTGAGAAGGTGCTGGCATAGGCATAGGGCGTTTTCTCATTTGGGAGTTCCCTATATCTAGGAAATCACAAATCCTGTCCTTACTCTTATATAAGTTCAAGGTACTTTAATATAAAATACATGCTAATTATCATTAGGAAAGTTTTGACACTGCCTTCGAGAATGGTTTAATTATTCTTTATGGAATGCTTTGAGTGATCCAGGTCTTCTGTGAATTACAAAAAGGAGGATAAAGCATCAGTGTTATTTTCGTAGAACTGGGCAATTTAGACATTTCATGTAGTGGTATGACAGGCTTAATTTATATTTTGCTAAAGCAAGTTTGTGAGGCATTTCTAAAAAAAAGTTACCAGTACACATCTGTGAGGAACAGAAAATCTTTTCTTCTAGTCTTAAAAAAAAGTTATTTTGACTTTATTCCACTTTTATGAACATTTTGAAGGATGAGGAAAATGAATTTCAAGTCTTCTTTTTCCCCTGATATGCTCTTCACTGAGGTTCTTCTAGAGTAAATGACTCAAACACTTAAAAAAAAAAACCCGTCAGGGAAGAGAACATTTCCTCCATCCCTAACCCTGAAACAACCGGTAGTAGCCGTTTCCCCATTCCTCCCTCCCCCTTTCCGCCGGCTTTGTGTGCGTGTGAAGTGTGCGGCACATTGCAGATGAACCCTAAGCCTCGGCAAGCTAAATCTATTGTTCCCGGCGAGTTGCTGCTGGGGCTGTGTGGAGCCAGACGCTGTGTCCAGGGCGGCCCTCGGGTGTCGCTGTGTAGCACTTGGGCTCTGCGGCGGCAGAAGGGAAGAGAGGCAGACATCTAGCAGCAGCAGCAGCAGCAGCAGCACCAACAAGCAGCTCGGCTACCTTAGATTTTTTTTCTGAGAGTGAATCGCTCGCTGCAGCCACAGTGACAGCTACATAGAGCAGCCAGCGTCTGTAATCCACACGGTCAACACCGCTTTTGACAAACCTACATACACAGACTTCCCCTCCCCCATCTCCTGCCCCAACCCAACCACCGAAAATCACCGATCCTTCCAGCCCCGCTTCCTCCTTTTTTTTTTTTCCCGCTCGTGTGTCCCAAACAGCAGAACCATGTTGAATCTCATTCCCAAGTGGACTTGGCTGGCCTGGTGGTGCTGAAAGAAACAGGCTAGAGAGGGGTTGAGGGTTTGTGTATGTGTGTGGGGGGGATCTCGCCTAACGTGTAGGATGTAGACTCGGCCGTCACCTACCCCTTCGGTTTCTCTCGGATTTCTTTAAACTTTTTTAGAACCCCCCCCCTCCCTCCTTCCCGCCTCCTCCCCCCACTCTTGCTCTCTCATTCTCCTCCTCCCTCCCCCCTCC